>NC_136020.1:13054238-13091738 GCF_048128805.1 Centroberyx gerrardi
GATGGGGAGGGGTTGGGGGGGGCGGGTCACCATGGCAATAAGTGCTGCTCGTTAGAGAGGGTCCATCAAGTAGTCAGCGGCAGGTGTCCGTCTGTGGTCCTGCTGTACACACACACACACACACACACACACACACACACACACACAAACATCCTTGTGCTGTTATACTTGTGAGGAAAATTCCGATTACTTAATCATTCTATAACCCCTAACCTACCCTAAACTTTAAAATAACCCTTTCCTTAATGAAGTCGCGTTTCCAGGTTTTCTATTCTACCCCCCTCCTTCCATCTCAGCACCCACCTAGGCACTACTGTTGCAAATTAGCCTCGGCTATACACACACATACAGTACGCATCGGATACTGTTGTTGATATGGCATCAAAGATATCTGTGCTTGTTCATTTCTAATAAACAAATAAAGTAAAGCAAGTGGTAGTAAAAACATCAAAAGCATTGGTGAATGCATGAATGCACACACACATACACACACACACACACCTTCCCAGTCATCCTGGCTCTCATTACACTGAGCCTGTCTCTCACTGCAGAGAGATGAGCACAGCGAGAATCCACTGGTGTGTGTGTGTGTGCATGTGTGTGTGTGTTTGTGAAAGAAAACATTGCACCCCTCCCTCCTAATCCCCTCTGTCACTGCAGTGGGAGGAACAACCCAGCCAGAACAGGAGTAGTTGTGTGTTTGTCTGTGTGTGCATGTGCGCGTGTGTGCGTGCGTGTGATGAACTGAGAGAGTTTGTCTCCACTGGTCAAGTCCTCAGCCAGTCAGAGGGAGCCTGGTTAATGAATAAACAAAAGGACAAAAGGACACATTTGGGAAAGAGGGAAATTATTAAATTAAGTTAAATGCAATACTATATATAATTTAACTTGAAGCATTAGCATTAACATTTCACCTTACAAAACATGTGCTCATCTTTGTCAGACCATCGCTGTAGAGCGAAGCCTGGATTCTGGGAACACCATACACCTTCAAATTACAGTGTTTCAGTCTAGTGTTGATCTTCGTCAGGTTTCAAACTTGCAGCTCTCCCACTACCCTGTTCTCTTTGAGACTGATGTTGTGGGCTAAGCATAAGCCTGAGCCTAGGTTCTGTGTCAGTGTTATGTAGGTGTAGTGTACCTAGGTGTAGTGTAGGTCTGATAAGTGTTGAGAGTGGTTATGGGGACTGGTATGGTTCTGGGAAGCCAGCAATTACTGTTGAACCTTCTGCAGGTGTCATAGACCTGAGTCATTGAAACATCTCTGATATTTCCCAATGACATTTCACACTCACTAACCACCCCACTACCAATTGTTTAATAGCACAAGGGGTAGTTTCATCAGAACCTGTGCCTCGGTACCCTGTAAATGAACCTGTAAATGAAAACGTTTTTTTTCATTGATTAAGACATCTGATAAAACCACTGTCAGTAACAGGTGTATGAAGTGAGTTCCAAGTGTGAAGGCTAACTGTAACCCTCTTTTCAGTGGCTGCACAGTGGTTGGTGCAGATTATCCTGTGATGTGAATGGGCTCAAGACTGCCGGCTCTGGCTTTTTGACCCGACAAGATTATTTCAAACATATTTGATTTTGTCGGGCCGAGTCTGTCTGGGCTCCTGCAGTGTGAAGTGGTTCAAGACTCACCAAGACTGAAATCTAAGAGAGCGAGGACACCTACATGTTTTCTTTGATCTGAACCGTAGTTGGAAAGATTACTTTGTTGCACTTTTGTATTTGGTTCACTGAGGTTCACACTGCCCAATTACAAGAGAACCAGGGTTTGTGAATAAAAGTCACATGGACTCACAAGTAGCTTGTTTTGCCAACCTGTCATCCCATAAGATTAGAGAACATTTTGGCAGCGGGGGAACAGCGGGACTTGTCTGCGCTTCACGTCACAGCAAGAAGGTCTTGGGTTCGAATCTCATCCATTGACCTGTCTGTATGGAGTTTGCATGTTCTGCCCGTGTTCACGTGGGTGCACGGGTTTCTCTCCCACAGTCCAAAAATATTCCAGTAAATTGTGTGTGAATGTGTCATGCATGTGTGTCTATCTATCTGGTGACCTGTCCAGGGTGTTTCCTTGCCTTCTTCCCAATGCCCAATGACCCTGAATAGAGCATAAAGTGGGTATGGAGAATAAATGAATGGTGTTCATACCAGTTCAGAACACATAGCTAACTATAAGCATCAGTTTTCAGGTGGTCTTGGTGTGATAATTGGTTCCACCTGTGGCATTGTTCTCACCTGCCAAAATGAACTGAACTAAAGGAGTTTGATTGAACGGTCCCAACATGCTTGGTGTGAACGCACCCCAAAAGTGACCTTGGCAACAGCCAATGGGAGTTTAGCTCAAGGGGGAAGAAAAAGAGAATGAAATGAAAGAGAAGTCGCATAAAAACAAGAATCCAGATAGTTTATATCAGTAAGATCCCCAACTCCACTTGTTCCATTTTTGATACATTGCTATACAATTTCATTTGGAGGAATACATCTTATATAACATGGCAACGTGCCTGGATCAGTCCACGTAAGTATGCAATAACAAATTAAGTGAAAGAAGTCTCATACAAAATTCTTCATGTTAACGGTGTAATAATGTCACGTCAAAATACATTTGTTATGTAAATGTCGAGTGTGTCTGACGCCATATGTGACCAGTTGTAGTCTGACACACATTCTTTCACAGCAAGAGATAGCAAGTAGTTTTGTCCTCGCCTCCTTAAATTTCCCCATGAGTAGCTTTGAAGTTAGAAAAACATTTTCTTCTATACTGCTGGTTCCAACACTTCATTGAAGCTATAGCACCCTTATACTGAGTGAAATATTCAAACCCATTATTTTTTGTTTGCGCCATGAAATGAATGAAAAATATCTAGATGTCCTGGGCATCATTCCATACACATTTCTCTGTGATCAGTATGACATATTTGGTATCTCAGGAAACCTTGGGATCTTGACTAGAATTTAAAATAAAGGTCTATGGGTGTGAACAAAGCTTGGTCACGCAATATGTGTTTGTAATGATGGATAAAAGAAGAATCCTCTGCTTTATCTTGCTGCCACAGAGACCTGCAACAGCCATGAACAGTTACCCTTGGAGAGAAACGTAGTTAAAACACACACTATAAAAACATAATCTAACAGTTGTGTGTATTAACAGTTACATCCAACAAGTACAATTAAATATGCTACACATCATACAAGCCCACATAATCACATTCTCAGATATTGCCTTCACAGCAGACCTTTAATTCCTCAGGTGCATTGGGTTTAATTCATTTAGCAGCACAATATACTGAGGCTGAAAGCCAAGACTCAAGAATTCTGCAGCCTAACTGCAACAAAAGTACATAAAAGTACATGGATCACTTTTGGAAATTAAAACAGTTGGAGACACTCCTGGAGACATCCGCATGATTCTATTAGTAACTGCTGTTGAAAAATAATCCTTTAGTTTTGTCTCCAATGTGATTACAGGTACAGTAGAAATGATGTTTTCTCTGACACCTTTCACTGACAAGGAAATGCGGCAAACAAGATTTTATTGATTTGATGTTAGTATAAGAGAACACCAGGATGCCATGCGTGTCTTCAGGGATAACAGAGCGTCTCCAGGACCATGTGAGCAACATCTTGACTCTCAATATACACTGTGATTGCTGACTTTTTCCGTTAGCAGCACGTTATGACAGCACACAATAATTTCAACCCATCCAAGTATTCCCACCACAGCACACTAGATGACTGAGCTGGGATGCCTTAAATAACAAATACAGTAGTTTGTCAGGGTGTGAAGTCTTATATTAGTTGACGGAAGTGCAAAGTAAAGTAATTACTTCTCGGAGATGAGTGTATGCTATAGTCTGACAGTGTTTGTAATTGTAACTCCTGGGACACTCTGTGTGTGTGTATGTAAATGTCTTGCTGCCTCTGCGTGTGCGTGTGCTTTGTAATCTGTGTGCTTTCATGCATGCATGTCTACATTATTGCGCGTGCTTGTGAGTTTCCGCCTCGCCAGCAAAGCATCGACAGGCCCAGAGGATGCTGTAGAAACCAGCCAAACATCAGTGTGTCAGGAAACAGCTGGGGTGGAACAAACATGAGCGCCGATTACCAGACACTCTGAAAAATGCTCACAGTCAGCGATGACAATGCTCTCTGTGTATTTGCTGCTTAAGAGGTGGCAAAACTGGGAAAACGTGAGTGTTTTTGTGTGTGTGTGCGGGCAAACAAATTTCACCAGGGCTTCATCTTTCAATCTCTGAGCACTAAGCCTAAGTTTTCCTTATTATTCATGCAAGTGGTGTGCTGCAATATGGATAATGTCATTGTTTGATATGCTGATCTCAACCAGATGCTAGTGGAGGTCAATGTCGCTGAGGAGACGAGCTGGATTTTGCATTTTGATGCAGCATATTTCAAAAGGCCCCATAAAAAAACAGAAAAACATCTCTCCCAGTCAATTTAAAATCCACTCTGCTGTGCATTTTATTGACTGCATCTTTAGGCAAGAGTAATGCGCACAAATACACATTTATTCACATTTATTTCCCCACACAATTTCCTTAAATGTTGAAGCACCTATGTTAAGCTTAACCAGCACATAGCACAGAAAGCACAACCTCCCTCTGATAACTGTTAGGTACTTGCAAGGAAGATTCTGATTTCTGATTGTGGCAATCAAATTCAACTCCAAGACGAAGTGGCGATTGATTGGTAAATGATTAGATTTCAGACAGTGGCAGCTGGTGTGCAGTCCGCTCACCAGGCGGAGTCATGCAAAGCCAAATTATATCTACAAACTTCACCATACATGCTTGATTCAGAAAGAGGCTTCTACAATCAGAACAAAACCAGCCTCATCATTGACTGCCAGGTATTTCTAAGCAGCTTGCCAGAATGTTTCGCTTTTTTCCAGGAGAGACTGTTAGGTTCATGCAAACCCTAGAGAGCCTTTGACATAAAACCAGGGGATATTGTGGGTGTTTCCCTTTGATCTCTTAATCTTGAACAGGACAGCCTAATTGGAGCTAAACCTGGCAAAACTCTAATACTCTCACTCTCTGCTAAACAAGGTTAATCTGCTGAAGGAATGGAAACCTATGACAAGCAGTTTTAATTGTCCTTACTTGCCAGAATTTAAGGTGTAAACTGAGGTAAAAGTCTCATAGTTCAATGGTGAGAGCTTCACACTAGGACTGCCAGGGTTAGAGGTTTCATTCCCTGTGTAGCTCAATGTAACTAACATTGTCAGGGTTATGGGGTCCATTCCCACAGGGGCCACCCATAATGAATGATACAGTCATATACTGCTTAGGCACTTTGGGTATACAGTATACAGAAGTGTCAATCAAAGGACAAATATCATATTCTTTCTAGATGGGGTATCCAGAAATAAATGAAAATAGCTCTTGTGCAGAAAATGAAATCATAGGAAAAGTCAGTGTGAGGTAGTGAGTGTGAGAGTGTGAAAATCTGACACATCTTTATGTGCCCTGATCTATTGGCTAGTGGTAAAAACAAAACAAATTCAGCCTGAGGAGAAAGAAAGTTAAAGGCCTTCAAAATCCTATGTATAGAGTTTGGAGAAAAATCTAAAATGTCAAAGAAAATATCATGATTCAGTATCTAAAATATAGAAGACCCAGTCAGAAAAAAGTGTTATTATTTTGTCAAGTTATCTTTTATCCCTAAAAAAAAAAGCACCAATCTTTTATTTTTGTGCTATCAATGATTTTGTGAGAGTAAGAATATTTATTTATTCTTTTTTTTTTTCCAAATATTGGATTTTTTGTGACTTATTCTGGGATTAAACAATTTAGTTTCCTACTATCCCTAAAATAGATGTCCTTTTTGTCATTTGGTAGATATTTAGTGAAAGTCCTAAGTAGGCTATCCATCTTGGCTGACTAGAAATTCAGACAACATAGTAATAGTGTCTCCGCTGTGAGCTAAATCATTATAGTCTGCTTAAGGGATGCAATTTTTTTCTAGTCTGCTGGCCTTACTTCCTAACCAGCCAGAATTTAAATGTGCTAGCTGGAGCCACGTTTAAACATGTAAAACTGAGGTAGGCAACTGTTCATTCTATAAATAATGCATAAGCACACTTTGAAAAATGATGTTGTCACTTGTTTTAAACCTCATTGCCAGATTTTTTCACTTGCTTAAAGAAAATAAGATTTTAAGACTCAATATAAAACTCATATTAAGTCACCGGTCAAGATGAATATGTGTTGCAGTGCAGAAGCTATGAAATGCAACGCCAGTGGTTGGTATATTTCATTTGATTGTGATTCATTCAGTCAAACTCCAACATGCCATTTCTCCGAGTCCATCCCTGATCTGCTGACCTGCAGTTCAGACTCGGCCCGGAGGAGAAAAGAGAAAAGGCCTTTGAAGTGAATTGGAGCCCCATCAGCCGCGGTGCTTTAACAAAGTAGCAGCTCAAAGCTCCGAGATGGAACGAGAAGGCAGGTAAAGAATGAACACTTCGCCCTTTTATTGCACTAAAGGCTGTTCGGCTGTGTGTGTGTGTGTGTGTGTGCGTGCGTGCTGAGCTGGGGACATGCTCACTGAAGAATCTCCAGTTCAGCGTTCCTACATGTGTGTGTGTGTGTGTGTATGAGAGAGATTGTGTGTGTGTGTGTGTGTGTGTGTGTGTCTCATGGGTTGGGGTGAAGGTCCTTTGCTTCACTGCACACACACACACACACACACACACACACACACTCACTCACGTACATGTACCCACACCCACACGGGAACGGCGAAGTGGAGATTCTTCAATGAGCACGTCTCAAGCTCAGCCAAGCATTCAGTTCTCCCAGTGACCTAGAAATGAATGACAAGGCAAACAAAGGCTGGAGAGACAAATCATAAAAAAAGCCCACTCCTCTCCCTAAGGTTCATAAATGGAGGATGTATCTGCATAAAGTTATTCACGAACGAGGAAAATAAATGTTCTATTCAGCCTGATGCCTATGTATTTTTGAAATTAAACCACAGGATCTGAACAGGCTTCAGGGACCCAAGGGTCATGCAACTCACTTGAAGACGTAATTGGCCATGCAAACTTTCAATTCAAGTCGGAGAAAGGAAAAATACCAGCAGTTATCTGGGTTTACGGCCAGTTCAGTTCAATTAAAATTCAACTGGCGCTTCCAAATTCCATTGAACATGGAATTGTTTGAAGCATTGTGCTCCTTGACGAAGGGCAATACCGAAACGGGTTGGAGCGTTGCAAAATTTTAACCTGTTCTGGTCAAGGAAAGGGAATAAACTTTTTTCTTTGAAGAGTGCTTTGGATTTTGTTTTTCTTCTTTGATGCAGTTACCCCCCACTAACCCTTCAACCCATATGTAGCACTCTCTACTCTGTTTTTTGGTTAGTTTTTAACTGGTGCTTTATTGACATGACACATTTCTATTCACTGTCAAAGCAGACAGTGAGAAAATGCATTAACAAAAGAACAAGTATACAATCCAAAATGTCATAAAATAATGTTAAATAATGTTCAAAATAAAACACAAAACCCCAGGTTACATGGACATACTCTTTTACCTCTTCTCCAAAAAATCGACAACAATCTGTCTGAAAACTCTGAAACACCAGCTTACACAAGAAAAATACACAAAGGAATGTAACTGCTATACATCTTCAGTGTGTTTAGATGGCAAATGACTAATACAGCTTACTTACAAGAGTCCAACATTGCTCCCTCAAGTGCATTTTCCAGTTCGGGACCAGGCTGAAGGGACAGGAAGGTTGTCTATGGCTGAACAAAGGAGACAAGTCAGAAGACACGACGCGCGGAGCGACGCGGCGTGCCCTCGCTCTCACCCGTGTTAACTTACATCCAAGTGACAGATCGACTCGGAGAGATTGGAAATGGGCAGGAGATGAGGTTTCGACCCACTGAGTCACATCTTGACTGGTTCTGTCTTATACATAAACATGACTGAGCAGCAAGTGTGTGTGACCCAGTCTGTCTTGTGTGCGTCTGCTCATCTGTGTGAGTGGAGCATCTGCACACTGAAGAATAAGGGTTTGCAAAAGGTTTGGTATGGGTATCGGCATGGGTTCTGCTTGAAACTTTTGTCTCCGCGTTAAGAAAGGAGAGAATGTATATGGGAATACAGGTGATTATACAAATGTTTTTACTTTTTTTCCAATGTGAGATGCGTGCACTTTTAGGAAAAGAGGGCAGCTGTGCAGTCTACATATCAATAAGGAAAAGATGGTGTTTAATTGGCCCGTCATGTCTAACAACATGATGTATGAAAAAATGTGGGGTTCGAATCCAGGGCAGATCGACAAAACTGAAATCTATACTATAGACGGTAATCAATACTATATCAAAAGTTACAGTGGATCACAGCAAAATGGTATCTTAACAGAATTAGTATATTCTGAGGGTGTGATCAAACCTACAGTTTGTTTTCTTTGGCCAGAACCATAGTGGAAAAGTTGACTTTGTTGCATTTTCGTATTTGGTTCACTGAAGTTCACACTACCCAATTACAAGCGAACCAGGGCTTGTAAACAAAAGTTACTTGGACTCACAAGTAGCTTGTTTATTGGACAGAGTTTCCTACCAGGTTAGAGATTTTGGTAAAAACAAATCCAGTTCCAGCTCCTGTAACTTTGGCTAAGCTGTGCTCTTTGCTATAATTTACTTTCTCTGGTGTTCATGAGGTAGCAGTTAAGAACAAATGAACAAATAGCTGAATGTGATCGTCTCCTTATTCCTATAAAACCTGCATGTTTTGGGGTACGTTTCCTGTAGTTGGTTCAGATTACATCCTCACTCCTATGCAACCGCGCCACAATTTGCTTGAACAGGAACTGCATTTTGATTATACTGCTGTTCCTCTACTTCAGACCAGCTTTTTCAGGCGTCTCTGTGCGGTTATTTGTTGCACTCCAGAGTTTGAATGGCATCGTTCTCACCTGCCCAAAATGAAACGAACTAAAGGAGTAAACGCTCCAGAGTTCGATTAAACCGCTCCAAACATGCTTGGTGTGAATGCACCCTTAGATGTTTTTATTTGCTACATCTATTTTCTTGCACATGCAGGGTTCGAGGTAAAATTGTATCCATGAGACCTGTGATGAAAGGTTTCAACATCCAAAACCGGTCCTCCATTGCATCTATAAAAAGAAAAGCCAAGAACCCATAAAGGTTCTTAGAGCATCACTTTTAAAACAGAGTTGCCTGCCACACACAACTCAGCATCCCATCTTTGACTAAATCTCATTCTCCCCCCTCTTCAGAAAGTGAAATATTTATCTTGTCTTTTCCACAGAGCTGAGCAGTGGTTGACTTGTGCAGCTGAATTATGTATTTATTCAGACTGTGTGACTGGACACATTTGAATGTTTTTGACCGGCTTGGATCAAACCGCTGCCATTAAAATGTATGAGAGGGCAGGATAGTGCTGAGAGGAGAAGAGAGAGAAAGAGAGGAAGACAGAAGAAAGGGAGGCAGAGAGGAAGACAGAGAGGGAGAATGAGAAGGAAATGGAGGAGAGAGATGCAGAAGGAAATAGAAAGGCAAAAAGAGGAGAGATAATATTGGGGCTATTCCCAGCAGAAGATTTCAGCATTTCTTCGCAATATTACTCCATGTAATGGAAAAACACAACCTTCAAAATGAAAGTCTCACTTAGTAAATACTGAAATGTAATATTGGCTGAAAACTGTGTGTGTGTGTGTGTGTGTGTGTGTGTGTGTGTGTGCATGCGTGCGTGTTTGTGAGCGAATGTTCATAAGTGTGCCACTGCCTGGATGTATGTTTCTGTCTGCTTGTCTTTACATGCATGTATGCCTGCAAGTATTTGTGTGTGTGTGTGTGTGTGTGTGTGTGGTTGACAGTGATGGAAAGGGCTATAGCTGAAGCAGAGCAGATATTGCTTTCTCTGGTCATTGCTGACTTCTCCACACCCACTAGCCTCCATACAAAAACATTACTACTGTGAGCAGCGAGATGAAATGCAGGGTGGCTTTCAACAGAATGTACATTCTATATATATGTAGAATGTCTACAATATGTGTGTGTGTGTATACATGTGTTGAATTCACGACCATAAAGATCATCTACAGTATGACTGACATGAGGTGTGATTAACTCTCTGATGTCACACTGTACAGTACATGGCTCAAAGAATCCTCGAAATCATCAGATTTTACTAGAATAAACCATGACTGCTACAAATACAGACATCCTAACAGTATGCTTAATATGTTATCTTATGAAACCCATTCGAAACCAAGTGGCTAAACTCTAAAATGCATGCAAATCTGAGAACAGGGCTGTTTTTCTTAATTCCTGAAAAGTCGACATATGAGAGATAAGAGGTTTTCACCCGACAGTGATGATATATTTCTATGGCTTGAAATACTGTAATACCAATACCACTGTACAGCAACAATACCTGAGAGTGCGCTGTAACTGTGATTTTGTGAAAAACAATCTTGCAGCTTGCACCCAAGAACATTCTCAAGGCTGTTATGGCTTTCATACAGCGGTTACTAATGCATGTGTGCTGTCAGGATGTGCTTTTTCAATGCAAGAAAAAAGAAAACAGGAGATAGTTAGAAAGATGGTTACTTAAATCCCTGGTTACTTAGCAACCATTCATAAAGCACAGCCAAAAACCTATTAGACCAGTCAGAATGCTTGGCTGGAACTTCCTCTTTTTAATGAATGCCCAGTTATACTTGGAAAACAGAAAGGTGGGAGTTTGTCTGAACAAACATTACGCATGCAGTAAAAAAAAATGGGGCCTCTGCAACAGCAATCTACAGTCTATATATATATACATACTTTATCTCTATGGCTTGGAATTCAAAACAGTAAATATATACTGAGTTGCACTTGGCAGGAATATGCAGTAGGATTGAGGGAAATGACAAATCAGTTTGAATGTATTCTGATGTCACATACAGCCAAAAATACTCTCTGCACTGTGCTTGCCAGAGGAAACCTGACAGCTAGGTTTACCGGATAGATAAACAGATGTAGGCAGATACAGTGGTAGTCATCATAGAAGTCCTTCCTCTATCCTGAGTCTGTTTTCCCTGTGCACTGCAGCAGCCACAGCCTGTTCCTTATATGTTGAAAAGTAGAAAAGAATATTAAACTCAAAACTTTTTCTTAAATAACTCATTGCAAGACCATTCAACTGAACTAATCCTCTTGGGGGATCTGTGTTCCTAGTTGTGTGGTAGTCAGGATATCTGCACACCTTCAGAGTCTTCTTAGCAGGTGAGCAAGAACCACTACACAGGTGGATACAATGGGTTCATTAGTCCAATTAACCAATCACAGCACAGTCCTTTGAATCGTCACTGTTGATTAGAAATAATACACATCAATACCAAAAACTACAACATTACATTAAGTATTTTAAGGAAAGGTCTAAATATGTTTCCAAATAATCAGTCACAACATCATCTTTCGAATCATTAATATTGGTTACAGATACCATACATCAATATATAAAGTCTACAATGTTATATTGAGTATTTTGGGAGATGGTATAAAGAGTCTACAGCATTACATTGAGGAGAAATTCATCATTCATTCTGGTAAAAAAGAAACAAAAAAATATATATGTATATGAGATATATATATATATATATATACTGTTTTTTTCCAGTAAGCGCAATGCTGAGTATGCATATATAGACATACTCAGCATTGCGCTTACTGGAAGAAAACTGGTCAGTTAGGGTTACAGAACAAACAGATGTAGTCACCTACAACGTCATAGATGCCCTACATCCAGCCCCTATCCTCTTTCAATCCCCCTTCGTTCAGCAGCAGCTGATTCAGTCTGTTCCTTCTTAAATACTGTCAACGAAATATTCATCTAGTGACACAGAACTAGCCTTTCAAATGACTGGATGTTACTCATTTCATCCTTTGACTTGCCTAAAAAAAAGGAGAACATCTTCCCGAGTATGGAGCTGCTGATTTATATTAATCCAGGACAGAAATGTTGAAAGTTCATAAAAAATGGACAAGGAAATGTGCTTGATCTTGCCCTGTAAAGCAAAACCTAACTTCCAGTGCAGTGACTGCAGATGAAGATGTACTCGGCTGCTGAATCGAAAGATAGACCCCACAGAGGACTGAACAGCCGTTGTACATAATGCAAGTGGAGGAGAGCTGGTGGCCCGACGTTGTGGGAGAGAAGTAGTCTTGTTTTGTGTGGGACAAAGAAAGGAAGAAATAAACAAAGAAAGGACCTGTCTTCTCGATTCACTCAAAAGTTTAGACTGTGCTTTATACGCTTTGTATTCCAAACTACAAGGGCATCAGTGGGACAATAAGGCTGTTTCTCTTGTTTTCGCTATTGTTGAAAACAATGGAGGCAAGTCAAGGTTTTTGTCTGACAGAATGTGACAGAAATCTAGTGTCCATCAAAGACTATATGTGACAGAACTGTCCTTTCGCTGTGGATGCCCAAGCAGTAACGACTATGAAAGGAATTTTAACAATGCACAATTAACAGCAAACCCTACAATTGGTCCCTCAGAGACCGAAATAGAGGCACAAACAGAGAGACGGAGCAAAAGTGACAGTGAAGAAAATGGGACAGAACTTTTCAGTGATTGATCATGAGAAGCCTTTGTTACAACCCAGAGTTGAATTTGGGGGGAAAAAGTTGTTTTTTGAAGACAATCGCATAGAAAAGCAAACACACACACACACACACACACACACACACACACATAGAGGGTTGCAGACACTTTAGCAAGTTGTTGCTGATTGAGGCTGATTGAGTGTGAGTGAGTGTGCTGGCAGGAGGCCAACTGTTTTGGGGAAATTACCAGGATGAGTGGCACATCAACTGTCAGCTTTTCTGGGACGTGATGCCTCATAACACACACACACACACACACACACACACACACACACACACACACACACACACACGCACACACACAGCGTTTCTTCTGACAGCAGGGAAGAGATAGAGGAGACAACAGATAAAAGCCTGAATCACGGCGCATTTCAGAGAGAACAATTCCTCATTCTTCATCAGTCGTTTCATAATTGAGCTTTCTCATTTTCTATCTGAGAGATAAATGACACAGAGAGTTGGCGGATTTAATTCAAAGTGCAAATTGATCAGTTGACTTGACAGTATACGACACTGCAGCGACTCATGGCAAAACACTACCTGAATACATTTTAAATTCTTGAGGAAAAAAAAACAGGAGAGCTTGATGTGTCTAGTTTCGTAAGTGGCGCGCGCCCATTTGAGACTGTCATGGTGTCAGGGAAGGTAAACCAAGCGCACCTGAAGTACGATTTGAAGCTGTATTTGAAAAATGTTTTTGCACTCAGTTCTGTATGTGTGAATGATGCTCTTCTCTGGTGTCTTTCTTCTGGATGTCACGGTAATAGCAGCAGTGTAGAAGTGCTGTTTCCAGTCAGGTAGTAACTGTTGCTAGAGACAAATTCGAAGTTCTCACAGCATAAATAGAACATTATCTCCCTTTCTTCCCTCTGGTCTCTGTTTCTGTCTCACTCTTCCCACTTTGCGCACTCTTTCCCACACTTTCCCTCTCTCTCTCACACACACACACACACATATGAGACAGAGCGAGATATAGAGAGAAATGAAAGAGACCACCTCCTCACAGCAGTGGGAGTGAGTGGAGTCCTCTGGGGGACTGAGCAAGACGTCTTCAGCGGTTGCGGAAGCTTTCTGGCATCTGCTCAGTGTTCCAACACGACAGCTAATTCTGTTACAGGAGGGATAAACAGTTCTGTTCTCCGTCCTTATCGCAACCAAACACAGACTTACAGACCCAGAACGCCGGGCGCTATCGTCATCGTTGTGTAACACTTTGGATGTAAGAGACAAAGAGAAAGGAAGAGAGAGAGGGGGGAGAGAGAGAGAGAGAGAGAGGGTGTGTAGGATGTGTTGGGAGAACAGTGATACATCGCTGATGAATATTTTAAAGGGTCCTCTGTTATCTGAAGAGGAAGAAGAAAAATGAAGGCACCTTTTGCCGTGCTACAGCTGTAGTAGGAGGATCCCAAGGAAACCAGGACATGAAGACACATTCTGAGTCTTAACTCCCATTGAGGGATCGAGTTAAGACTGTTTTCTCCATAACGCAGAACAAACTCATGCTTTTGAACTGGGTATTGCCATTTTCCTTTCTGTGGTTAAGCACTTTCACATTCTGAAATTCCATACTTGTCCAGGATGAAATTTTCCAGACATTACAGAATTACCACACTCTGTTTTACAGCTTTTACAGCAGGCTAATGATGTTAATAATACTTAGTGGTGCGCACAGTCTTACTCAAGCAATTCACAGTGTGGTGATGAATGTAACAGCTATTTCGATTTGTAATCGTCCGTAAATGGAAACACTTCAACTCAAGCCTTTATAGATTGGTGTCGACTGATGACGCATCAACTTGTTCTGCTTTCTCTGTTCTTCTCACTAAAGGGCTGGGAGAAATTCTTTGTGATTGTACAGGTTTCAACTGAAGACACCTTAAATGTTTTCCTTTTTTAAAACTTCTGTATATGTAAAGCAGCTGACAAGTAACAACTAACAGCCTCTGCAGAAATCTTCATTGATGGAAGAGTGTGGTGAAGTATTATGCATGTTGCAAACACTAACTATAATACAATGCTACCAGAAAGTTTTTATCTTTCATCATTTTTTTATATGTATATATATTCAAATTATACTATTTGTATCTTGTTTTTTTTCTACACTTTTGCAGACCTAGATATGGTACTTCTCTGAAACTAGTCAAAAATCATACTTAACAGGAAGCGCCCCTCGATGTCCTTTGATCATTAAATGGTTTAGAATGAAGTACATGCATTGTGCAATTCTTTTTTGTTCATGAGTACTTAACAGTGAGTGTATCCATGGCAACAACCTTCAGATAGAAAAACAGGAGGCTGGATTACTTCTCAGCTTCTAATATTAAAGATTGTAGGGTTGGGAGCTCTTTGGATTAAAAAGGGTCCTCTAGTAGTCATGTGGAATAAAGAGAGATCCGAGGCTCTCCAACTCTCAACTTGGTCATTTTGAATGAGGAACATGTTCCTTGCTATGCCATCTTACTGTAATGATACTCTCTTCACAGAAACAGGTATCTCAATGCAGAGATCTAAAAATAGAGCTTATGGCCTGAATACAAACAATAAATCAACACGACAATAATTGTACATTTAGGTTTTTAATATACAGTTTTCAAGATAAAGTTCTTTGATAAACAAAGGGACAGTTTTTTTGGCTATATAAAAAGCTATTTAGAAACCAGTGACTAGACTTAGAGACAATAGTGGTTGTGTGCTTACATTTTCAGGTATCAAATACAGACACATTTTGCTCAGAGTGAAGAGGATACTCACAAAGTTTTGAACAAACGTCTCACTGACTGATTTACAAGAATCACTTCATCAATAGTTTGAACCACGTTACTACACACTGAGCCATTTAGAATGAGCAATACTCCCAGAAATATGCAGAGAAAGATACTCGGGGTTAGGAGGTCAATGCACATTTCAGTTCCATCAAAAATCAGGTCGTAAATCCAGACTGCGTTCTAATGGCTCATATAAGTAACTATAAAAAATCATTCATTGGTTTCTGGAGAGATTTAATGGGGAAAGCTGAGCTGGAAGAAGTTCATATGGACTAAGGTCCCAGGACAGCTTTTCCTCCTTTGCCCCACCACACCCATCACCCTGCTTGTGGGCATAATAAAAAGCGCTGTCAAACATTTTATGCCTGTGAAGGGGCTGCGAGGCATTGTGGTGGAGACGTTTCTGCCAGTTTCCTCTATTAAGTTGAAGAACTGCAGGCAGCTCTAACCTGAGGCCACATACAGTAAACCTGGAGCAAGTGGAGCTCATACACTGGAGCTCAGTAGAGCCAAAGGGCTGCTGCCCTCAGTGTGTGGGTGGCTCTGGCAGGGAAAAACACCCTTTACCCAAAGTGTCTCACAATACTGTGAATACATGCATTTTGGTTGATCCTGGGTGGAATCAAACTTAACATGGTGTTTGTATTGTAATGAAATTCCTCTCCCTGTTATTGATGGAACTGAGAGCAAATCGACCCCCGATCCTGAGAGAGAGACACCCAGAGAAAGTGTGCTACTACCACAAGAGCACAAGAGACAGACAGAGAGAAGGTGTTTGGCAGTGCAGAATTGTATGCAAAAGATTCATCGCAATATACAGTATACCAATGAACATCACACCTGGGGCATCACAATTGAGTTCGCCACAGTTAATCTTACTTCTTTCAAATACTTGAAATTCTATTTTTATATTTAACTAATACAATAAAGGCATTTTCAGAGTAATTTTGGTCATCCTTCTTGTCTTAAAAGCACTCCACCATTTGAAAACTTAAAAAGCTACGTTCAATTTCTTCCACCTGTCCATTTCCACATAGTTCTAGTGTTTACTTGCCTTACCACTACCAAATGTTTAGGCTGTATAGTTTTCGGCAACAATTCAATTGGCTGCATTGTCATCAATCAGTGTTTGAACCTTGTTTTGACCCAGGTCTGATGAGTAGGATTAAGAAAACAGATTTACAGTACAATACACTTGTAAATTTATGCAATGTGAAAAACATTTCATTGGTTCGACTTAGAAACTCAAGTAATCAAACTGCAAAGGGTATTCGAGGCCAAGAAAAGAAGGAATATGGAATGCATATCAATTTCTGCCATGCGTTTGAGCTCCAGACTTTGGAGCTGAGCTGTCAAACAGCCATCACTCTAAGTGAAGAGATATCCACATATCCAAAAAGCCAGGAAAGGCAGTAACTAGGTAAAAGATGGTATCCTACCTAAACAATTGCCACTCAATAGGATTCAGGCTATCCCTCCAAACTGTGGCTGTGGCAGCTCAGTGGAACTCTACAATTATTTTTTTCCCCTCACGATTGGCTGTGCACTTCCAGAGTTATCGATAACTGGCCTTGACTACAAACATGAAACTCAGCTTAATTGCTTGTGATTCTAAGTCGAACCGATGGATTTGTTGTTTACAGCGCATTCATCATAAGAGCACCGAAGAAAGTGTACAGTATATATACAGCCCAAAGTGTAAGGCGTAACATGATGCGACAGTGTAGTGCAGATATTTTTTTTCAGTGTCCAGCCCATACTGAGTCCATTCCATTCAATTATATTCCATGATGTCATGTTCTATTCCTTTCCACTCCATTCCAATTCATTCAATTGTGTTCTAGTGTTCCATTCCATTCAGTTCTTATTCCATTCAGTCCATTCCATTCCTTTTAATTCCATTCAAGTGCATTCCTTTTTTTTCTGAGACCAGCCCAGTCATGTTCTATACTGAGTTAACCGGATGTCTTTCTGCATATTGTTGTTGTTGTGTACATTTTTATTCCCCAAAGCAAGCAAGGGGATGTTCTCTGTATGTTCTCATTGCAAATTGTCATTACTGCAGAGACACCCTGCGCTACTGTAGCTTATCGAACAGAAGCCTAGTTCCCTAGCCACAAAGGCTATGCATGTGTGCACCATTATATGAACTGTACATTTACTGGGTAGTAGATACAGTCTGTAAACGGAATGATGTATTTCTGTAGGCAGTGTGAGCCCGTACGTTTACTTGCATCCTGCATTTGAATTATCATACAAGGTTACTCTTTCCGACTAATGAGCTCAGCCCCCATCACCTCAGTAGTGAAACATTTGAAAGGTGGTTGGCATTGACTATTTCTCCCCTAAGCTATACAGTACAGAGCTTCCCATACATAGATATTATTTCTGGTGGCACACCACAACATCAGACAAGCCAATCACAAATAGGTTTGCCAATTTTAGATACAATTACAGAATTTGCTGTGATGCATGTACTCTGCAGTTTTTTCTGGTGCCAACTTAACGTATGCTGTACAGAATAAATATTTATATGTACCTTTACCTGCCACAAATAACATGAGAGCCTGTGGGAAACACAGCAGTATTGAGATCCTAGAGTAATTAACCTGATTCAAACCTCATGTGAGGAACCAGACATCGACAGGTAAAGGGGACAATCCCCACTGACCAAGGGAGATATTTAGGCATACAAGGTCTTCGGCAGGGAGGTTTTTAGGTTTTAAAGGTTTCAGACAGGATTGCGAACAGCTGGAGGTGGCCAGTGTGTAGTTACTGTAAATATATGTTCCTTCAGTACTGACCCTGTTTTAAGAGCACCCCAGGGCATGAATGAAAACAAGAGTCCGCTCTTTGTTAGCTTGCCTGGAAAAGTAAGAGTTATACAGTTACTGCAAATGTACAGTATTAAGATCAGGGATGGACGTTGAGGACTTGGGACACTGGCCCAATGTGATTATTCAGCTTCCAACTCCATTCTACGAGCCCAGTCTGAGAAATACCAGCCACAGGCTAATTACAGGCTAGTAAAATCTCCATCCCTGATGAAGAATGTCACTTTAGCAGTTGGAGCCGGCGGGGGTGTAGTTACTCAGCTCCCTGCGGATGGTGCTGAACGGCGACAGCTCCAACTCGGTGGTACACTCGTGTTCGTTATCGTCGCTGGCCGTGGCCGAGGAGGGCGCGTGGTTACAGCAGCAGCAGCAACAGCAGCAGTCCAGGAAGGCCCTGCCGAGCGGGCGACACAGGAGGAGCAGCAGCGCCGGCGTCACCGCGGCCCGACAGAAGAGCAGCAGCTGGGAGAGCAGGTGGAGGACGGACATGGTGTGCTCGGGGACCCCGGCCGCCATGTACGCGGAAACGATGTTGCAGATGTTCTCGGGCACCACGCAGGCGCCGTACACGATGGCCAGCGCCACCACCGTGCAGTTCATCTGGCTCTCCAGGCGGATCTGCTTCTTGTTGCTGCGCACGCTGGCCTGCTCGGCGCGCCGGATCTTGCGCGCCGTCACCAGCGAGCACCCGATGGTGAAGAGGGTGGGGAGGCAGAAGTAGCAGCCGAAGCACCACCACAGCCGGGCGCCCTCGTAGGTCAAGCCCAGCACGTAGAGCATGTCAGGAAGCGAGGTCGATATCCTGATGATACAGCGTTCCACGGGAGGCTCGTCCGGGATTCCCGTGTCTTCCGCCACCAGCTGCCGAATGAGGAGCTCCGGGAGGGCCAATAGGAGAGCGCCGATCCAGATGACGGCCAGCTTGGCGGTGGTGGAGGTGCAGTTCTCGATCATCTCGTAGTACATCTGGACATTGGTGGCCGCGCGGAAGCGGTCGATGCACAGAGCACACAGGGTGAAGGTTGTCACACCCAGAGACGCCACCTGTGGGAACAAGTAGACAAAGACATTCTTATAGCATCATTCATCAGAATCAGAGACACTTTGTTCTTTGAGCACAATGAATGTACAGGTATCTGTCTAGGGGACTTCTTTAATCCTCTAATCAAAGGAAGCAAGCAAATAAAGTGTTAACCATTTATACTTCAGCTTATCTTATCATGGCAGTAAAGCTTCTTGAAATACAACTAAGAGACCGAGACATAGAGAGAGGCTCTTATAGCATCATTCAGGCAGGGGTTCATGTCCATGTTGTAGTTACTACAGACACACAGTGATGGTATTGGCCTTTGGGTGCACCTGACACTGGTGTAATTACAAACAATGGAACAATGGAACCACAATGGAAGGCTGTAAGCTGCTATTAACAGTGTGTGTGTAGCATCCCTCCCCGATACCTGAATATGTGAATATTTGTGTATGTGAGTGTGTGTGTGTGTGTGTGTGTGAGAGAGAGAGAGAGAGAGAGAGAGAGAGAGAGAAAGCTAGAAACAGAGAGTTAGACCACCCACCCATCCATACAGCTAAAGAGAGAGAGGAAGAAAAAGGGAAAGAGTAAGGGGAGGGAAGGTGGGAGGAGTTATTCACTGATAGAAAGCCATCATTGCTGCATTCATTAATTCAACGACAATGTTATTATTATCAACAAATCTCCTAAACATTCCACTTTCATGCTGTAATGTCTGTATGAAAAACATTTCTTGCATTTGCCTCCAAGTTATCCATGTAAAGAGTTTGCAAATGATCAGAAAGTGCACAAATTTCCTCTTCTCAGCACGCCAAAGCATCTGGTGGATTAAGGCTCATTTGGCAGAGTAGGCACCCTGTAAAAATATCCTCTGCAGCTGGAGTGTGTGTGTGTGTGTGTGTGTGTGTGTGTGCTTGTACTTCTATACTTGTGAGAGCCTGTTTGATGGTGTTTTTTTTACTTTTGAAGTGAAGACATTTTTGTGACTTGAGGTCATCTTCCTTCATCCCTCCTTGCTCTCCTCTCACTGTTCCACTCCTTTTCCACTCTCGACCATTTGCTTTCTTCCTTTGTCTGTCATCCTCACCTCCTATTCCCACTGCCTACCTCTCGCTTCATCCCTCCATCCTTCATCCTCTCTCACCCTCTCCCATCTGTCTCTCTCCCTCTTTCCATCCTCCCTTTGCTTCTCCCTATACCTTTTTTCTTCCTGTTTTCTCCCTTGCTTTATTCATACCTCTCCTCTATCCCCTTCCCTGTGTCTCTCACTTATGGCTTCCCTCCTTATCCCTCCTTCCCTTGCTCTCTCCCTCCTTTCCTCTCTTCTTCTATTCCATCTACCTTCTCCCCTACGTCTCTCCCTCCTTCACTTCCGCCCTCTCTCCCTCCCTCCCTTCATCTCTGACTTAATTACAGCAGCCAGCTTCCCAGATGGCCCCAGTGAGGCACGGCTTTAGTGCTCTAAACACATACATCCTGGACAGATAGGGGATACACACACACTACAACATGTTCTGTCTGTGTGTCTGGGCCTGACACACACACACACACACACACACACAGCATAAGAGACGCATTGACACGCACACACACACATTGACCCTGTGACACACACAGAGTCTTACCCAGGCTAATGAAGGGTGACCACACGGAACAGAGAGTAGTAAGTGGGGGAGACAAAGCACCAACAGGCTCCAGCACTCTGAACAATTAGCTGTGATGAATGTGACTGTGATGTGGACCCAGAGGCCTTATCACCTGCTGTCACGCCAAACTGTAACTACAGTTGTGCTGATATGTTTTGACATTTTAGTCAAATTTGCTGCAATAATAATTGCTGTGAGTGACTTATGGTGCGTTTGGTGCGTTTATTCAAACTCCCATTTTTTAAAATTCAAATTACTTTATTTTCTGTGTTTTCCATGAGAAACTTAATTTAAATAAAGACAATTTTCACCACATTATCGAGCGGCTTGGACTGGACAGAGTCAATAGATCTGCAAATAAATACATTTTAAAATCATGTTCTCCTATATTAATACCTCTTACTGCCTTGTTTGCTTGGATTGCACATGCAATCGAGTTTGAAGAACTTGGTCATTCAAACTCGAAAGTTTGCTTGGAAAGACTAGCATAACAAAATGAATAGAGGGCAGAAAGTCAAGCTGCAGTCTTTTCTGATGTTCATGTTCACCTACAGTATGTCTTGTCAGGCATTCTTAACTAACTACTTGACCACCAGAGAAGGTAAATTACAGCAAAGAATACAGAAAAGTCCATCATGCTTAGATGAAGTTGCAGGGATTGAATTTGGGTTTGTCTTGTTTCTCAGAAATTTCTCAGAAAGGCTGTGCCACATAATGTAGAAAATATGCTATTCATTTACCCAGGCCGCACATCGAACACACCCATTTTACCACATAATCCATGCCATTCAATTTCTTTGAATTGAAGTTTTAAATGGCTCTTTAAAAGCTGAGCAAGTTTCATGACCTCAGGGTCTATTAAATCAATTCAAACCCCAGTCTATAATTTACATCATTGTTGATCTGAAAATACCCTCTTCTTCCTCTGCAACCATGCCACACCTATATTCCCATGCAACGAGGTGCTTGTGCGGATACACACACACACACACATCGCCACATACACACACACAAACACCCCTCCGATACACACGGACAGGTGCTAGCACGCGGTGAATATTTCATGGCTTGGACAACAGGGCTGGAATGGCTTTAAAGGCTGTCACGGAGGAGCAGGAAACTGGGCTTTGATCAGAATGGTGGGGTGGGGAGACAGGGCAGGGCGAACAAGCACAGCTTTGTACTGGAGGGGAGATGAGAGAGAGAGAGAGTCGGAGAGTCAGGCCTGGTGGGGTGATGGAGCGCCCTGCGGGGGGTGTGCGGGGAGGGGAGGGGGGGGTATGCAGATGAGGGAGAGACAGAACAAGAACGGGAGAGAGAAAAATAGGAGCAATGAGAGAGTGGGAGAAACTGAGAATGAGAGAGAGAGAGACGATGGAGTGAAGAGAGGAACAACAGCACAAGAGCACGTCAGTGAGCGGGAGACAGTCCGAAGTGACAGGGAGAGAGAAATAAGCTGTGACATCTTCAGA
Source organism: Centroberyx gerrardi (assembly GCF_048128805.1). Classification (NCBI taxonomy): domain Eukaryota; kingdom Metazoa; phylum Chordata; class Actinopteri; order Beryciformes; family Berycidae; genus Centroberyx; species Centroberyx gerrardi. The sequence goes on from NC_136020.1 coordinate 13,076,642, forward strand.
ATGATTAACAATGCTAATGTGGCATTTCCTCCATACGCCAGCCTTGCCCCTGTCATGTTAACTTGTACCTGCTCCCAAGATGACAGGCCTGCTCGCCTCGGGGTTGGGAATGGTACTTTGAAAATGTTATCATTCAAAGATTACTATTTGTTTAAATCTGCAATGCAATTCACTGGAAAACCCAGACTAAATAAGAGAGTGATTTTTAGTTACTTTGGGGTTTCTGTGCCTGTAAAATCCCTAGAATTTGTTCAGTTAACACACACAGTGCAGTTAAATGAATGATTTGTAAATGTTAAGTGTTATTATTACATCTATATTATTATTTCCAATTTTAGATTTAATGCTACTTTTTTCTTTCAAATTTCTGGTTAATTAATCCAGCAAGTAATGAACTATAGTTTATCTGATTACTGTGTTGTAAGGTATTACAATACAGTTTTTGTATTCCTATTATTGCAATCCCATTACATATCATCCATTGCTTCGTCACATTGGCTAGCCTCCTATCTGAAAATAGTGTCAAAAAGTGCTAGTAAACATGATGACAAGGTGTGGTACATCTTCAAGGGATCTCAAGGGCTCAAAAAAACACAATAACGTCTCTCATCCACAACAGATCTTTTCCAGGCTTTGGCCTACGATCTGCACGACAGGTGAGAAAGACATTTCCCCCGGTGCTGTTTTTAATAACAGCCCATTAACTTCCTGATTAAGGGTCCTGTGAGCCAGTGGCACAGAGGGCCTGTGTTATTAATTGGGGCTTAACGGGGACTGGTGGAGCCGCTATGGCCGTATTGTGTCTCCAGCCGCTGTCAGGGGTAATGGCTGTTATCAGGTGACGAATGGGCTCATGTGGAGACACAACAACACACACACACACAAAAAAAATCATAGGATGAACACACACACCCACACACCCACACTCTCACTCACTCACACACACACACACACACACACACACACACACATACACACACACACAGTCTAAATGAGCCAGGGAGACAAAGGGCTATTCCGGCTGAAGTCTTTTTCTAGGTTGGGTTTGTGTGACCCAGTGCAGGCTACACCAGACCATAACTCTAACCGGAAAGACCCTGTCACTGACAGCTACCATCAGTCTAACTGCTAGGCTGTGTGTCTGTGTGTGTGTCTGTGTGTGTCTGTGAAAGAGAGAGAGAGAGAGAGAGAGAGAGAGAGAGAGAGAGAGAGAGAGAGAGAGAGAGAGAGAGAATTGATATGGCATGCATGCACATGTGTGAGTGTGAGTGCATGTGCACATATTGGAGGGTGAATATTGGTATGTAGGTGCGTGCGTGTGAGTACAGGGGTGTGTGTGCATATAGGTAGGAGTGTGTATGTGTGTGTGAGTGCGTGCATGCATATACCAGGTGTGTGTCAGGTCAATGGATCATGGCAGACGCAGGGCTAAATCTATCCTTGTGAGCCGATGGTAACTCCTCTGACGATGTTAGAACACAAATAGAACTTGAAATGCCACGGCTTCCTCTCTCTCTCTCTGTGTTAAAGAATCTCTCCTCTCCTCTCCTCTCCTCTTCTTCTACTGCTTTCTGTCTCACTCTTTGACAGTATGTCTGAGGCAGTGTTAAAAGCAGTTTCTTATGGACAATAAATTCTCTTCCATTAAATGATATCCTGACCTGTGGCAGATTTCCCCAGGACTTTCAAAAAAATCCTTCTATTCTCAGTGTACAGTGGCTGGTGGCAAGTCCTGTTCTAGGTCATTGCTTCCTGTCTGTAGGTGTTATGTCTGAGGCGATGCCAAATGCAGTCGCTTTCATCCTCTGTTCCAGTGGTCCTCAAATCCAGTCCCTGGGGTCCAGAGTGCTGCTGGTTTTTCTCTTCTACCAGGTAATTTTCATTCTAGCTGTCTGATCAGGGACTGATTTGGACCTGAGATGACAGATGAATGCAATTAACAAAATGGCGGAATCGAAAACCAGCAGTACTCTGGACCCCGAGGACCAGATTTGAGGACCACTGCTCTATTCTATTCTATTCTGTTCTATTCTATTCTATTCTATTCTACCACATGCCGGTTTCTGCTCTGCTTTTCTGGGCTTGCATGAATGTGTGATATTATGACAATGTAAGTTTGGACCATAACAACTTCTATACCATTCTGTTCTGCTCATACCATAATGTGATATGATGTATTTATTCTATTCCGATCACACTCTGTTATATCTTATTCTGTTCTGTTCTATTTCATTCTATTCTGCACATAAGCTGTCATGATCCGCTGCTCTGTTCCCTTCTGTTCTCTACGTATCTGACACTGATATGCTGTTCTATTCAATTCCATTTCACAAACATGCCTAATTCCTAATGGCAATCGTCGGCTGTATTCCAGTGAATATTCCGTATTTACGTGCATAATTACCAATTTGGCTAATTGCATCCAACAGCTAGGCTAATCTTTGCTTTATGCTGTTGTTGTGTGGTCTTGTCTCATCATACAAAACACGATCTACTCATCAACGGACAAAGAGCTGACTGAATGGACTAACCATCATCCATTATGTAGAGCCGCTAATTATATACGCTGAATAATTTACATATCTTCCAATTAACTATCATTCGTGTGCCTATTAGACAAGCTGAGTAATGGAGAGTTCACGCAATCTGTGTGAGTGCGTGCCCTCACACAGTGTGTGGGTAAGAGTGTGTGTGTACTTGCACGCAAGAATGTGTTGTTTATATGTGCATCGAGTGTGTGTCTGCATGCACGTAGGTGTGTATTCAGTGTGTAGATGTGCACAAGTGTGTGTGTAGGTGTGTGTGTGTGTGTGTGTGTGTGTGAGGCCTCCCCCCGTGGCTTGTTTCTAATCACAGAGAGCTGATGCAGGGAGAGACAGAGAGAGAGACAGAGAGAGAGAGAGAGAGAGAGACTGAGTAACAGCCACGGGCAGTGATCAGTGGAGAGAAGGCCATCCCACCCATCTGGAAGATCAGCACACCCAACTGACTTTGTGTGTGTGTGTGTGTGTGTGTGTGTGACCGTGTGTATGCTTGTGTGCATGTGTGAGAGAGATAATAAGTGTGTGTGTCCTTACCTACAGGCTAGATAGTTAGCTGGATAGCTAGATAGACAGACAGATAGATACAGGGGGTGGACAAAATAACAACAAGAAATACCTAATAAGGAGTAAGACCATTGTTTGCCTTCAGAACAGCTTCAGTTCTCCTTGGAGTGCGTCATACAAGTCCTGAACTGTGTGTAGTGGGATATCTGACCATTCTTCAAGAAGGAAAGCCTCTAGGTTTTTTGAAATATGAAGGAGTTGGAAATCTGCTTTGCACCTTGCGCTCCAGAGCTTCCCATAAAGGCTCAAAGATGCTTAGATCTGGTGATTGGGGAGGCCATGGAAGGCATTTCATTTCATCCTGGTGTGCATGAGAGCATCTCTTGAATCTGTTTAGCAGCGTGTATGGGGGCGTTATCATCTCAGAATATGGGAACATCATGAGGGGAGTGTTTGCACCACAGGCTGATTTAGTGTGGTGTTTCGTCTATCTTTTTCCAAACCCTGTAGATAGGAACAAGAGAATGTGAGGAACAGAGAGAGAGCTTACAAAAGAAACAGAGAGAGGGTGAACGATTCTCAGTCAATGAGGATTTGTCACATGGCTTTCTGTCTGATTGGTTGTGGGAGTTTGCATTTCGTTTTATTAGATGGAATGTGTGTCTGGATAATAGGTCTGGTTGAAATAATTGAAACTGTGTGTGTGTGTGTGTGTGTGTGTGTGTGTGTGTGTGTGTGTGTGTGTGTGCGCGTGCGTGTGAGTTGGACCAGCGTATTGTCTGTGTGTGTGTGAATGTGTCAAGCTGATGTATGTCTTGCCATTACCACCAATTTCAACACAATACACTGGTCCACCTCTGGCCCTCGGTGGCTCCATGCAGCCCTGTTCCCATCTCTCTCTCTCTCTCTCTCTCTCTCTCTCTCTCTCTCTCTCTCTCTCTCTCCCCAGCCTCTTTCTTTCTCTGTCTCAATAGTCTGTCTCTCTTTCTCTGAAAAGCCCAGCCTGTCTCTCTCTCTCTCTGCCTGCTGAAGCCCACTGTAGCATAGCAAAGGCAGCCTACAGTATCTACAGGGTCTGGTGCAGCACACTAGAGGCCAAATGCATATGGACAAAAAGTATGCATACACCAGACTATAGCAGCCTATTAGGTCTCATTAGAGTTTCATATGATGGTAACAGTTATAGATGTATGCATGTGATTAACATCCTTTTTTAGTTTTTACTCTAGCAAGAGTAAATAGGTTTACATATTGTCAACCAAATCACACAGTATTTTGGAATAAGAATAACACACACCTCAGATGATAAATTAGACCTACAGATGTACTATCAATCAGCAGGCTATTAATACAGTGTATTGGGTGCATAATGGCTGTGCGTAACAATGATGATTATTGGTGTTTATGTCCAAACTAGGTTAAATAGGAGTGTGCATACATCCATTTCTGGCTATTTATGGAAGTGGTCATTAGGCGCTTGCATATGCATACAATTTGACAATGATTGAGATTTATGAAATGGTACAATGCATGACAAAAAGACTGTCTATGCATGTTTTGAATTTAGAAATCTACACAGTTTTGTAGATCTGGCCCTAGGACTTTTTCAGCAACCTCATTATTCGACAAGATGATGCGGGGTTTCTATCTCAGCTTAGAGCATATCATGATCATAATCTTTGGGTAAAATGCCTTTTTTCAGTGTTATGAAACACTGAATGTTATCTAACAGGCATCCACCAACAACTAATCCAGTAAAAACGTTTGAACAAGAGAAATATAGGTTATTATTGGTGTCACTGTTCACCATTGTGTGCTTGCCTTGTGCTCAGTTGGTGATTAGTAAGCATCTCTTTATTTAGGGGTAATGAGCCAAAAAGTTTTAGAACCTCTGTGCTACAGCAGCTTAGTTCTGAATGAACCCTGACAAATGCCCTAATTTTCCCTGTGGCTTATAAAATGCTTACTGCAATGTTTGTGAAATAATTTGTTATTTTAACCTATTTTCAAGTATTATCCTAACCCATTTCCAGGTGCAAAAAGCAATTATTGCCCATTAGTTTAGCCTAAATTTGCTGCACTGTGTTAAGGGGCCATCTGCATTGAGAGTAGGGGGAACTTTCTCCACAGTGAAACAGATTGAGGTAACTGAGGTATTGCAGGCTTGCTGTACCCCACATTGGGTATCTTTTGAAGCATCCCTACCATTTTCCTGCGATGCTCTCTTGCTTCTCACACCAAAAAAGTGACACTTTCTCTTTGAAGTTTGGAAAATCCCCCATTGTAGCCACTAATACTGAATAAAACAGTGTTTACTGAAGGCAGCACCATGTGGCGCCTCCTCTCTCAGCTGACACTGATACATTATCTATACCACCTTAGCTATGCTCTTATCTCTGTGTATGGTGGATCTGTGGATTTGTGTCTGCACGTGTGTGTGAACACCCATGCATGTGCGTATGTGTTTGTGTGAGTGTGCTTGTGTGTATATATGTGTGTGTGTCTTTGAGTGATAGTGCCTGCAGGTGTGTATGTGTGTATATGCAAACATGTGCGCAACTGACTGTGTGTGTGAGTGTGTGCTTCTGTATAAGCACACACACACACACACACACACATGTACATACATAAGTCATGTTATGCTGAAGTATAGAATCACCTAGAAGTCAGGCTGCATTAGAGTCTGTATGGTTTAATGTCAAATTTGTAGACTGTGGTTGTTTGTTTGTGTGGGTAAAATGTATGTTAATAAATGTTTGTGTGTGTGTGTGTGTGTGTGTGTGTGTGTGGGTGTGTGTGTGTGTGTGTGTGTGGGTGTGTGTGTGTGTGTGTGTGTGTGTGTGTGTGTGTGTGTGTTTATGTGTGTGTGTTTGGGTTAGGGTTCATTGTTCCAGGCCAAATGTTGATATCCCCTGTGACTGAATTTGGGTTAAGTGAAGAATAAAGTCATTCCACAGGGTGAATGTCTCCGTGTGTATGTGTGTGTGTGTGAGGGTGTGTGTGTGTGCGTGTGTGTGTGTGTGTGTGTGTGTGTGTTTCACAGAACGCTCCATGGGGAGAGAGAGAGCCCCAGGCTGCATTACTCACGCCCTGATCTGACACACGCACACATACACATTCAGGCCGCCGTGCACAGACAGGCCCCAATGCACGTCCTGAAAAATATACACTCTAAAATGCATGTGCACACGCAATAGTAAACACACAGAAATACACAAATACCACTCCTCCCCAAAACACACACACACAAACACACATATACTCTGCCATACAGAGTAGCCACATAGTCTATGCCTTGGAGGCGTGTTCCTGCAGTCCTCAGCACAGCAGCAACCTAATATCGCTCCTATAGATCCTCCAACACTCTTCTATACAAGTCAGTTCCCACAGGTTCTTAAGTTATATTCTGTTGTCTTTGGGTAGCTCAGGTGCAGTAACATCGCCAGGGGGTTTGTTTCCCACTGAGGCCACCTACGCTTAAAATATATGCACTCTGTGCACTGTAAGGTGCTTACAATGTATGCAACAGATGGCAAATATGATGTTGCACATTATTTTATATGTGGCCAGTGAAGACTGAGGCAAGCAAGAGGGCATTGAGTAGCAGAAAGGAGATAGGCACTGTTTTTATTGATTTGTGAAACCTAGTTGGGGTGGTGGTGGTTGGGAGGGGAGGTGGGGGGGGGGGGGGGGGGGGGGGGGGGGGTATTGTGGTTAGGCCACCGCAAATAAATAGTATATGGGAGGAAACTCTGTAAGTAGCCCTCAGCCTTTACAGCTTGTGACCCCAACAAACAAAGAGACGCCTACACACACCCCCTGATGTTGGGGAACATGGCCAGCTTGCTGGGCTATGACACCAATCAATGATTTATATATCCCCAGTGCGGGCTATCTTTCTTGTATAACCACTGGAGGAACCATTGTATAACCTAGAGGCTGCAAATCACTATTTCAAAAGACAAAGCATTTCTTGGTCTTGGAATTACTAAGGTCCATCTCACACTGGTTGAAAATTTGTCACAGTATGATGTAGCTCCACAAACTGGTCTTCACATCTGGCTGTAATGAGATTACTGAAAATGTCTTTTAAACAGAGTGAAAATTATAACAAGTCATTAGTGTTGCTACACATGAAGTGAAAACTTAAAACTCACACCCTCAAAATTACTCACAATGGGAACCTTTTGAGCCAAAACTGAGGCTACATCGTGAAGGCAGTACCATGATAATATGTCTGTATATTAGAAATACATTTCTCTCATTCATATTATCAGCTTGTGGCCCTTCAAAATGAGGCAGCTAAAACCCCTATAGGTTGACAAGCACTGCTTCGTACAGAGGCATTAGTCTTTGGTTGAATCTGACACCTGTGTAATTACAATGGCCACACAATGAGAAGGATGGTGTAAACAACCTGTCTAAGGCATCCCTCCCAGACACCTGAATGTAAGTGTGTGTCTCTGTACGTGTGAGACAGACAGAGACACAAGGAGACAGAGAGAGAGAGAGAGAGAGAGAGAGAGACAGAGAGAGAGAGAGAGAGAATGTGTGTGTGCCTGCAACCTTGTTTTTTGAGCGTACTTATACACAAGCAACAGGAGAAAGGGTGTTTCTGTTGTATGTGAGTGAGAGTGGATGGGAGACAGCAGGCTATTGCCTTACATCCTGTTTTGTGTGTGTGTGTGTGTGTCTGGTCTGCATGCCTTGAGGGATAGGTGAGGCTCCCTCTCTCTCCAGTAGCAGGTGTACAAGGGACAAACAGAGTGTCCTTGTTACTAGCTGAGGTGACACCCTAGCCCTGCCTGTGTACTGCTGGCCAGTCAGAGGTTACAGTGAAACTCAACACCTGATGTCCTTAACGCCACCTTTCTAGGCAGCGTGGATGGGGAATTCCCCAAACAATTACTACCAGACATAGTGTTTCACTGCACTGTCATTCCCAAACGTTCAATAGGTTAGGCCTATTAACATTAGTAGAGTGATCATTTTCTGGCAAGGTGGGTGATGTTATTGACATTGGTTGCGTCCAATTTGCTAATTGCCATCCCTGCAGAAGGCAATATTGCACATGTACAGTGCTTCAAAGCATAACTGTTAACATTTCCACTAAAGTAGAAATTAAATGTCCCTAAGCCATTGAAATCCCCACTGACATCCAATGAAGCTATTATGTATTTCTGTTGTTATTAAATTGTTTATGAAAGCGACATGTTGAGTATAATAAAACAGAACAGAACAGAACAAAACAAAACAAAACACAATAGAATAGAATAGAATAGAATAGAATTGAATTGAATAGAATAGAATAGAATAGAATAGAATAGAATAGAATAGAATAGAACAGAAACAGAATAGAATGGAACAGAGCAGGGTAGAAGCAGAATTGAATAGAATAGAATAGAACAGGACAGGACAGGACAGGACAGGACAGAACAGAACAGCACAGAACAGAACAGACGCAGAATAGAATATAATAGAATAGAATAGAATAGAATAGAATTACCTCCACATAGGGCACCACTTTGCAGGTGAATTCCCCCAGCAGCCAGGACTTGGTCAGCTCGTGGAAAACCACCATCGGCAGACAGAAGAAGATGAGCACAAAATCCCAGACGGCCAAGTTGGCCAGCAGAGAGTTGGAGATGCTCTTCATGTAATAGTTCTGGCACACGATGCACAGGATGGCGATGTTTCCCGCTATCCCCACCAGGAAAATAACCCCGGAGACGCATGTGATCGCGTATGCGCCGTAAGTCTCACTCGTCACCGGATAAAAGGGGTTCTTGATCTCGTCCCCGAAGTCCTGCGAATTGGGAGGGGTCATCGGCGTGGCATCCCAGGGGTTCTCCTCCCTGAAAGTGAAGAACTCGGTCCTCCTGGTGAAGAGGTCAAAGGGCAGGTCGGTGGAGGTGAGGGCCACCGGCTTGGGAATGGGTTCCCACGGCGACGCATGAGGCTGAGCCAAAACCACTGAGCTTTTGTTCAGCCGGTTTCTCCCCCTCTTCCACGCTTTCTTCTGCTCGTCTTTTGTGCCTCTCTTACGCCTGTCGCTCTCCCCCTGACCCCCTCCTCCTCTCCGGCCCATTGAAGAGGGCTTAGCCGCATTGTAGTGTCCACCTGCTGGCGTCCTCGTACTACTAAGACCGCCATTCAACTTTCTCCTCTTATTATGGTGACGCGTCGGGTCCCAATGCGGGGCGGCGTTGGGATCCTCCATGGGTGTCACAGTCCTATTTAAGTCGCGTTTGTTGTGTCCGATTCGCCTCGTTTCTCCTGCAATTACCCTTTTCCATGGGTGAGAGGAGTTAAAGGTCCCTCTGGGAATTGCCCGGTGCGCCTGCGGTTCCACCGAGGACGCACCTGTGGCGTATCCCGCCGAGAGCGCACGGTCTCGGGCTTTATTTTGGGGGCTCTCCCGGAGAGACCCATGGAAGGTCCTGGTATAGTATGTGTTGTTGTTTTCGTATTTAGTTCGTATGTCTCCATTATTTCTCAGAGATAATAACACGTGCGCATGGGCTAATAACACGAATAACGTCCTCGGCGGCAGAATCTGCATGGTCCAGGTATGATTGAGCGCAGATATAATCCTCACAAGTGCATCCTCGTATCTCTCTCGCAGTGCAGGGATACTCTCCCATTCAGTCAACACCCATGTTGGCAATAGCAGCGGGAGAGCTCACCGTCTCAAGAAAAGATCCACATATCCGTCACATGAGCTTTGCAAACTTGTACGGCATATTCCAATTCTGTGTCACCCAGTGTGTGTGCTGCAGCTGCGGCAGCGTAGTCTCTCCAACGCGAGCCAAGCCGCTGCTCTCCCCGCCTCTCCTCTCCGATTCAGTCCTGCTTCCAAAGTCTTGCCATTACCGAGCAAGACAGCAATTCAAAGTCCGGATCCAAAGAGATAGACGAAGAGAGAGGGCATAAACACTGCATTCGAAATAGTCTCCTCGCAAAATTGTTGCACATCCATGCGATACGCGCACAATCAGCACAGCATCCAGTTTCCTTGTGGGGATAATAGCATCCAAAAAGACACTGTGGGTTCTGTGTGTGTTTTAGTTTAGTGGGTTGGGTCGGCTGGAAGCAGCAGCAGCGTCAATGCGGTGCAGACCGGGTAAAGCCCACTAGATTGTGATGTACGGGAGTAGAGAGAGAGAGAGAGAGAGAGAGAGAGAGAGAGAGAGAGAGAGAGAGAGCGAGAGAGAGCGAGAGAGAGAGAGATAGAGAGAGAGAGAGAGAGAGGAGGGGTGAAAATCGGTCGGTCCCCTCTCAGATTCTCGTCCCTTCCTCCTCTCCGTCCAGCGTCTCCTCTCCTCTCCTTTCTCCTCGGGTAGGACCGTGCGCTAGAAGAAAATGGACTCCCCTGGCGGCTAACCCCGATCTGTCACTCCTCATCCATCACGGAGCATCCAGCAGCCCTGAAGCGGAGTATACGGCTACAGTCCCCCCGGCAGACAAGCCAACCACGCCCGACAGACGTGCTAATAAATATATTACCCAGGCGGTAATTTTTACGCACAGGCGGCGCTGCAATATCGACAAGCGTGCAGCCACACTAATCAGGCATACTGCCGAAGATATCCATCTTAACAGCTCATTCAATCTACTGTTGAGTCTTTAAATCTTATTTTTCTAAAAGCAAGTGAAAATAAAACGCCATTGGAATCAGGTCATTTCACTTGTTTTAAATCTAAATCAACTTGTTTAAAGAATTGTCTTGAATAAGGGTGAAATTATTTATACTGGAATGTGATTTACCTTGTTCTGCACTGAGACAAGTGAAACTGCATCGGAAAAAAAGTGGAATTATCTCACCCATAAGCTTATTTTTCACATCTTTTAAGAAAAATAAGATTTTAAGGCTGAGACTAAAAGACCTTTACATTTTTTCTTATTATTGATGTACTGCTGCAAGCACCGCTCTTTCTGCAGGACAAGAGATCATTTGCTTTCTGAATGATCTAACCTTTGAGAGCAGTGGGGCTATTTTACAGTAAATGAGAGCTGAGGATGATATGGACATTGATTGTGGCTGATTCAATAGCTGCACGCATACATAACTGCACCATATATCCATAAAAATCTCATTGTAGGTGCAGAAACCATGTTCAATTAGGCTTATCAAATAGATATTTACCAAACCTATGAAACTATTATAAGCTTTATGAACAGGCTATAAAAAATAGGTCTGTAATGGTTTCATGAAATCTGAAGTTGAACTTGCATAAGTGAGCTGTGTCTTTGCCAAGTTACTCAAAATTGTTTCCAGCACAGGGGCAAGACAGGACATGCCCAATGAGAGCTCAGAGGAACATTAACTAGTCAGAGGAAACACATTTCACAGATAGACAGTTTAATGTGAGCTCATTCTGTACCTCGAACACAGTGTGGATATTAATAATAATAAATCAAAATACAGTATAATTAAAGGCACGATTTGTCTGTCTATCCATCTGTGCATCTATCTATCTATCTATCTATCTATCTATCTATCTATCTATCTAGTTGCACTGTGTATGGCCTATATAAGCATTTATGATATAGTGGGTGCCTACACTAATCAATTCGAAGCCTGTTCATAAATATACAAAGACACACACAAACACACTACAGCCTGTGGCTAAGTACTGTATATGTCCAGTAGAGATACAACAAGTCAATAATTCAAGAGACTCTCAGGACTAAATGAAATGAGCACATTATGCCTCAAGTGCTGTTTGTGGACCTTTCACACTCCGGTCCAGTCTCACCACACTCTGCAGTCTTTATGTGGGCAAATAGGAAGGCGGACGCTTTCTCTGAAACACATAAGCAAGGATGTTCACATGCAACACATGCTGAAATGGGTACACACACACACACACGCACACACACACACACACACACACATTGTGCACCACACCATACTTTGAGCAGATCACACACTCTGCAGGCTGTACAACAGACAAACATTCCTGTACCAGCGGGTATTAATAAACACACATACACACATACAAGAAGGCATGCATTCAGACACACAAGCATGCACAGACATGCACACACATACTCACACAGACACGCACACACACACACACAAGCATGCACTCACGCAGATAGACATAAACATACATATAAACATTGTAAACAGAACAGTTTGCCAGTAATACTCAATACAGGTATGTGTGTATGTGTGTGTGTGTGTGTGTGTGTGTTTGCGTGTGTGTGTGTGTGTGTGTGTGTGTGTGTGTGTGTGTGTGTGTGTTTGTATGTGTGTTTCAGAAAACATATGCAGGTGCTGAGAGGGAGAGAGAGAGGAGAGTGAATTGGCAGACACAGCGGACATCTAGCTGGTGACCTTCTACATCAAATAGGTGACTGGAGCCAATTCCAACCAGGGGAGCGCACACGCACACACACACACACACACACACACACAGACACACACACACACACACACACACACACACACACACACGCACTGCCAAGTTTCACTGGGGGGGCTGAATAGTCAAGATAGATAAATAGAGCTGCTCCTGCCAATATCTTAATCTGACCTTGATTCGACTTAAAGGAAAAAAGTTGTATGTGTAAAGTAGCACCAAGAAGAAAAACTTTTACACAGCGCCTTGGGTATTTTGGATTAGATGAAACTTCTATCTATCTATCTATCTATCTATCTATCTATCTATCTATCTATCTATCTATCTATCTATCTATCTCTATCTATTCTTATTTCTTTAGCAAGTTTCACATAGGCTACTTAACAAAATTATCTCAAAACAGTTTACACCTATATGATTTCAAGTTGCACTGTGTATGGCCTATATAAGCATTACAGTGGGTTAGATTCCAAGTCAGAGGATGTGTGTGTGTGTCTATCTATCTATCTATCTATCTATCTATCTATCTATCTATCTATCATCTATCTATCATCGATCTATCTATCTATCTATCTATCTATCTATCTATCATCTATCTATCTATCTATCTATCTATCTATCTATCTATCTATCTATCTATCTATCTATCTATCTATCTATCAAATATCGTGGAAACTTGTATTTCTCTCCTTTGATTTCACAATGCGTCCTCTAGATGTGAGCGAAGCCTGACGATACTAATCACACTATAGATGTTGACACAGCACAAGATGCGTAGGGCCTCACAGGTTAAGTCCTGTGAATTACACAGGCCAGCGTTGTGTATCTGACCTTGAAAATACCAGTGCAGCAACCTATGGTTCAATTGTAATCGGCTGCGAGGCACAGACCAAGACTTTACATGTAATTAACATGTCTATTGTGTGTGTGGTCCGCTGAGACTCGGCTAGCGCCGTAACCTTGGCATGTGTGGGTGGAGATAAAGAGGAGAGGGGACTCTCGCAGATGTACTCATGCAAGGAAGCGCTCAAAAAGTCAGACACAGAGGGACGCGGAGGGCACACGCACACACACATGCAAACATACACACACACACACACACACAGATATCACACACACATACAAAACAGCACAACACACAAATACAAACAAAAATGTGTACACAAGAAGCACAAATACAACGAATAAGTGCGCACATGCATAGGCAGACAACATGAACTCTCACTCTCTCTCACTTACACACACACACACACACACACACACACACACACAAACATATGGACTCAGGAGTCTTAATGAGTTTACTAGAGCGTGCAGTAGGCAAGGAGAAGAACATGCCTGGACCATGAAGATTTCATGGCTGTCTCCCTGTATGCACTGTGTGCAGAATGAATTATACACACACACACACACGCACGCACGCAGCACGCACACACACACACACACACACACACACACACACCAAAAAGACACATAAATGCAGAAATGGAGACACACACAAAGGCACCCCAAGACTCATGTGCACACATAAATAAAACAGACACACCCACAGACAGACAGAAAGACAGATGGACACACACACACACACACACACACACATGCACACACACCCACACTCACACACACACACACACACACACACACACACACACACACACACACACACACACAGGCCTATATAGGCTCCCGATGAATTATGGAAGCGTTCAGTTTGATTCAGTTTGATTAGACTGCAGGAGGCTGGTGGAGAAACAGTTTGCAGACTTTTACTCATCTAAATTATTTACACCTCCCCCTCTCTGTGGTCTTGTTGGGAATAGTTTTTTTCCTAAAGTAATCAATTGAGGGATGGAAATTTTATCATCCAGCCAGCCTGTGGCTGCAATTTGTAGGTCCGAGTCAGTGCGAAATTGTCTTCACAAACCACAGATCTGAATGGGCGAGTGAAGATATATGTTATTGAAATGGCAGCCGAAAGACATTGGGTTAAGGGAATACATTGATTTTTCAGCAAATAGCCCTATTTATTTATATTACACTTGACACTGCAGGCATATAGATGATGTCCTTATAAAGATTTCTCAACCTGTTGTATGATGAGAAGAGGGATAGCCGTCCCTTTCTGTGTGTCCAGTATTTATTTGGTTTGCATGGTAATGCTTTATCATGCTGTGCTGCCAATCTACTCATCACACAGTGGTGAGTTGACCCCAAAGCTTATTTAAGTCAGTGATTCATCCCTGAATGATAGAATATTCTCCTTGTTATAGTGTCAGCATGTCTCCAGAAGGCTCTCACTGTGGATTTATGGAAGGCTGTAGTCATTGATGAACATATGAATACACAGTGTAGCTTAGTGTGAGCAGCAGTGCATCTTTTCCTGCATATTCACCAACATAACTCACTATGGCTGAGCGTTGGTCAACATACAGTTCAATGCCACCACCTGCTGGTACTTTATAGTGTAGCACCAACACAGGCAACATTTGAAAAGTTCAAAACGCTGTATTTATTTTGGAAAAATATAATTACTTTAAGTTTGTCATTAAATATCTCTAAAATATGAGGATGTCTGGTAGTAATAGTTACTTACTATCCTTTAAAAGTACTATAATTTGTTTTATTTTGTGTCATCCATCATTTTTGTAAGAAAAAATGGAGGACATGGAGGATACCTTATTT
>NC_136020.1:13094238-13124238 GCF_048128805.1 Centroberyx gerrardi
AAAGCTGAAGTTCTAAACGTTTTTCAACACAAACTGGAGAAACGTAGTCTCACCCTTGTACCCAGTCTAATGAGAACAAATTGCTATTCTTGTCATGTGGAGAGCCATGACTCACACCGGTTCCTACTGTATCATAGAATATTGCAAGCGAGCGAACATGAAAAAGTAAATAGCAGCCAGTACTTTGAATGAAGCCGTCCACACTGACAGCGAGCGTCAACAAATGTCTCTAATTTCAGTGACACTTCGCAGGTGCACCCCACTTCCAAACTGCTGTTGCTGGAAAACTGGACTTCTATTTCTTGTATTATGTTTATGCAAGGACATTTGTAATGGATGCAGAAAGTACAAAAAGAAGAGATGGATGAGAAAAGATTATATTTGAATTCAATAAGTGCCCTCTTCTCTATACCTGAACTCTCTTTATACCTGAACAAAAAAGAGGCTGCTTGACTTCAAAATATTGGCTATTTCCAGCCATGCAGCCTCTTTTTTATTCAAGCTAGGAGCTGCTAGCCACAAAATGGCCACTCTGGAAGTTGATTGGTTCACGTCTTGTACCTCAGCAACACTGTTCGGATCACATCAAGACATTTTCCAAAATCGTAATTCTTAGCATTTGTTTTACCCTGCTTTGTGCACCAGATGGGTGGGGTTTAGCACATCAGGACAATTCAGATGGTGCTGGATACGTTGTCAGTCACAAAGAACAATAATAAAGTGATTTTCAAATGGTTTCTTGTGATTGTCTAAACTTTCTTGCATCCATTGTATTATCTTCTGCAGCAAACCCCATTCATCTGGCACCGGAGTATGCTAAACCGACCATAAAGAGTATGCAAATACCTTGAGGTGCAAATACTGAGTGTGCAGATAATATTTGATCCTAGTCTGGTCCCAAGATATTGTTTAATAAGCACTGTGATATAATGATTATATTTATGTGATTTTCCAGTCCTGAAAACCAGGGGAAGGTTGTTTGCTTTAGCTAGACATTTTCTTGGAATTGGTAATTTTCTGATACATGTTTCAGAGAGAGAAACCATACAGTGCTATAGGGAATCTCTCAGTTGTTTGAATCCAGGAATCTGTTCACAAGAACTACGATCCGTGAAGCAGCTTAATTGCTCTCCAGCGGGTAGCTGTCTGAGGTTTATAGTTTGAAACGTAAATAATATAATGGTCACATAAAATCCAGGGAACACTATATCCAGATATCCACACACATATCCAGAAATTTGTCTAAGAAGAGTGCAATTCTTTAAGTACTTTAAACTATTTTACAATGGGTATTTATGTTGACTTTCTAGTTTGAATCTACACTGAATGTGCAAAATATTAGGGGCCCTTTTTTTCAAGAATTACACTGATGAGGTGAATCCAGGTGTAAACCATTAACCCCTATTGATTTCACTTATTAAATCTATACCAATCACAAAGGAGGAGATGTAGATAAAGAGAAGCAGACGAGTTACAGAAGGATTTTTCAGCTTTGAGACAGTTGAGATGTGGATTGTGTAAAAGGGGTCGCAACTCAATATCAGGAAGATTCACTAATATTTGGTACATAGGCTTATAAATCATCTATACATAAACATAAGGGCCACAGAGAGAAATCAAAAAACATCTCGTTGTTGGTACACAAGAAATCCTCCAACAAGAATTACAATCCCTGATGACACATACTAGCTCTAAGTGTAGCAGCTTCTCTATGGGCATTAGGCAGAGGTTTGTAGTGTAGTTCATGTTACCATGGTGTCTTAAATGTGTAGCTCAATGGGGAGAGCATGGCACTGATACTGCAGGGTTAGAAGTGCGATACCCACTGGGACCAACCATACTGAATAGGTTACACTGAGTGTGTGTTGACATGGGAAATAGAAATGGAAGAGCAACAGCAACCTCTATTGGTTAGACCAGGGCTGTGCTAACTACTTTCTCTCCCTGTGTACATGTGTGTGTGTGTGTGTGTGTGTGTGTGTGTGTGTGTTGGGGGTGTTCGATACCTTCGGATATTTATTGTCCAAATCAATTTCTCAACAATATTACAAAACTTTTCCAACATTGGAATTCTTATTTATTCTCAAACTTTTATATTGCCTCGTTGATTGTGGAGCTTTGCTCACGACTTTGGCCTCTGTGCTGCTGTCGTTATGTTGCTGGGTGTCTTATGTAACCTAATATTGCCCTGTTTAGCTGTAGCTGTTTCTAATTTCTGCTAAATCTCTCCCTGTGGGGTAAATACAATTTGAACTGAATTAGCAGTGCAGTGTGGATTGCAAAAAATGATTGAGTTTTGAATGCATTTTTTAATAGGCCTTCCCATGTGTGTTTGTGAGCGTGTGCGTGTCTGTGTGCCCATGTCTATGTTCACATGTATGTGTGTGTATACATGTGTGTGCATGTGTATGTGTGTGTGCACTTGTGTTGAATGGTCAATCCTCTCTCTTATGTTGTCTGCTAAACATGAAATCAAAGGCAACGTTTATTTCACAAAATTTGACCTTATGTTTAATCATACCTTATGATTAATCTAATCTAATCTAACCTAATCATTGATGATGATAGTACCACTTTTTGAATTACAGTCCGATTTTGGAAGAAAAGTAATCCAAATATCACAGAAAGAGAGAGTTTTTAGTTTTCAGTGAAAACATGTGAGCTCTCCATGGCTAAACCAAAATCCTGACAGAGTAAGAGAGGGAGTAGAAGAAGAAGAAGAGAGAGAGAGTTAAAGGATAAGGCTGGTGTTTTTTAATGCATTTCTTACCGTCAACAAGTCCTATGAAAATAACAAAATCAGCAATGAATTTGTTTTGTTAACAAGTCTCATCCTTGTAGCCGGTGCCCAATGAAGCCATGTCCCAGCAGCCATAGAACTCCATTGTATTACAAAACTATTAAAAACACGTCAAAGAGCCATGCCGTTGCTCTGGGCAACATATTTCATCATCACGATGCACCAGGCCAGCCGACTTTTTCCTCAAACAACTTAATAAGCCGGCCGTAAACACGTTTTCGATCTCAGGAAAGTAGTTCCGTAGCACCGAAAATAGTCCCCGGCGTAATGTTCCCATTTGAATTTGATTTGATAATAACTACAATAGCCTGACTTGTAACAGTTAGCGATTTTTAAAATTGAAACTATGTCTTTGTTAGGAAGTCGGAAAGCAATGGGAGTAGAGCAATGGGAGTAGAGCAAACGCATTGTCATTTTCATTGTTGACGATAAGAAATGTATTTAAAAACACCGGCTGTATCCTTTAAGGTAGGGAGGGAGGAGGGAGATTGAAATTTGGAGATGTAGCGAGATTACTATCTATGAGCACAAATACAAACATGGCACTTTTTTTCGGTTTTACATTATTTTAAAGGGATTTCATAAAGGTTGGAGGAGTAACAGGTGACATGCAGCAAATATCATTGGCTGGATTCAAACCAGTGAAGTCACCAATACATTTTATTCACCTCAGCCCACCAGGACACCTCTCCTGATGCTCTCTCTTTGTCTCGTCCTCCTCTCTGCTCTGTCGCCCACAGGGCCGCTTGACACTGGAGGGCGGAGCACGGCCCAATTCCTGTTATGATTCAGTAAAGCACAGATGGATTTAATTTCATTCACTGGCTATATAAACACAGTGGGAACGTCATTTGCTGCTCAGGCAGCGAAAGCAAACAAAAGCATCAACTGAAAACCAATTTTTGCCCTCAGCGTATATTTTTCCATGCAAGTCCAAGGAAAGATAATGAAGTTATTTTTTTTTTTTTTGAGGAACTGTAAAATATAATTGTGTGTGTGTGTGTGTGTGTGTGTGCATACATTCAAGTGTGTGTGTGTGGCCGCATGTATGTCTGCATGCATGTGTGAGTGCGCTTGAGTGCATCTCATGCGTGGGTGGGAATTGTAATTGCTCGTATATTGTCCGCTGTGTGATTACTGTTTCACTAACGTTTGAACAGGCTGTAAGGTAATAGCTGTAGTTCCTCAGGTGGCCAGCAGGTGCCACTGTGGTACAGAGAGAGAGTGGCAGGGGCTAGGACAGAACGAGAAGGAGGGGTCCTGCATGTCAGAACATTCACACGGGCGACACAGTGCTTATTTTCATTGGTCTGGTCATCACTGTTTGTATCAAAACAGTACAAAATGTCACTGACCAGGTTTTGTACTCCAGTGATATGTTCCAGTGATATTTTTGACTCCTTCTGCTTTCCTCCCAGGCGGGGGACAGGCATTGCAGTCGTGACTGCAGTGGAAAACAATTAAGTGTTGAGGTTATACAATTGGAGTAGGGCTCTCCAAGGCTGGTTCTGCTGTTATAAGCTGTTGAAATCCTCTGTGTGTGTGTGTGTGTGTGTGTGTGTGTGCGTGTGTCTGCATGTATATGTATTCATTCTTGCCTGTTTAAGTGTTCATGCTTGTCTTTGTACTCTAATGACTGACCGTGTGTGTGTGTGTGTGTGTGTGTGTGTGTGTGTGTGTGTTCCCATTACCAGTATTGGGGTTATGGGAAGGAAACCTCCCGTCCCTCAGTTTCAACTTGGCTATAGGGGATCTGCTAATAAGCACCCACACACTCAATACCAGCATTCTTACACACTGTGTGGTGTGTGTAGGTGTGTGTGTGTGTGTGTGTGTGTGTGTGTGTGTGTGTGTGAGAGAGAGAGAGAGAGAGAGAGAAGAGGAAGAAAGAAATGTGCACTTCCATGTGCATTATCTTATTTATCTGTCTTTCTATTTCTGCGTTTTGTGCATATGTCTTTCTGTCTGCATGTATGCACATCAGTGTATGTGTGTGCATGTGTGCCTGTGTGTGCCTGTGTGTGCCTGTGTGTGTCTGTGTGTGTGTGTGTGTGTGTGTGTGTGTGTGTGTGTAAGGGTGTGGAGGGTCAATGATCAGTCCATTGGTGAATCTTTAGTGTGACAGGTATTTTGTTTACCACACACAACAACTCTTCTGAGTTCGTGGGACAACAGAAGGAGAAGTACATAGAATGACAGAGGCAGAGAAAAAGAAAGAGTGGTAAAAGGAGAGAGAGAGAGAGAACAGCAGAGAAAAAAACAGAAAGTAGAGAGGTGGAGATGGGAGAAAGACAGAGGCAAAGAAAAAGAGAGAGAAGACAGAGGAAGGAGAAGGAAGGAGAGAGACAGCAGCTCAGCATGGCCTTGTTTGCTGCTTCATTAATCCTGCCTCAAAGGGTCTGCTCTTTGTTGTGTGTGTTTGTGTGTGTGCATGAACACGCATGTGCATATACAGTATGTAAGTGCATGTTTTTGTATGTTTTGGCAGATGTTTTTGTGTATGTGTGTGTATGTGCATGTTATGCATATGCTTGCAAGGGAAAGAGTCTGTGATCGTGCATACTGTGTGTGTATGTGTGTGCTTGGACACGAGTGTATGTCAGTGTGTATGTGTGTATATACAGGCACAGTTGTGTGTGTGAGTGTGTGTGTGCTGACTCCACAGCTCATTACAGACCACCAGGGAGTCTTGTGGCCTCCAACCAGCGAGGGGGAGGAGGAGAAGACCGTGACCCAGACATGAAGCCAGACACTGGGATACAGAAGACAACTCCACCTGGGCCCCGCTGGGCCTGCAGTCTGCTGGCTGACAGCCTCAATCCTGCATTCGCTCTATGCTTTATGTTTGTGTAGCGATACCTTTGAATGGGGAAGTAATAATAAAGTTAGCATTATAGAGCAATATTGCTGCCGTAGCTTAATTTTCTGATTGACAACCATGCATCTTTAATAGATTTTCAATGTGTTAAAACCAGCAGCAGTAATAGTTTTTGTAATGCTACACTGTTGACTGTGTAGCCCGAATTTCCCCTAGGGGATCAATAAAGTGCATCTTATCTTATCTTAGCCAGACAAATGTGAGCTGAAAAAAGTTGAGCTAACATCAGGACACAACAAAAACAAAACTGATGTTTAGATGTGTTTCGCTGATAATCTGAGTAGGGGTTTCTGGCACAACTTCACCTACTTCCAAGGTGCATGGAGAAGGGAAAAAGGTCTAAAAAGGTAAAAACTCCAGCAACACTTGTAGTATTTCGCTGATAATCTAAAATAATATGCGGCTTGTATGAGGATCTAGGAGCAGGAAAGAGTGTGTGCCTTGCTGCCGTTTCATCCCTAAGCCCTGGATGGGAAAACCAATTGAAACTGACTGTTAGGAAGAAGAAGCATTATTCTCCCATGAGGCTTCCTTTGAGTCTGTAGCTCCTGCATTCATTTTGTGAACCTCTGAGAAATCAGTTCAAGTCAGTTCAATTCAATTAGGAATGCAAAATGGCACTTGTGAAAGCGATCTGTCGTTTACTGGACACATTTTAAAACACGTTAAGTAATTTTTCTAAGTTATCAAGCATAACACATTGTGGTCTTTAGCCTGAGGGGATGATGTTTAAAGCTTCAAGTTTCATTTATATAGCACATTTCATACAGGAAGCATCACAACGTGCTTTACAAAGCAGTGAAAAAGCAGCTCAATATAAAAAAAAAACAAAAAAAAACGTAATAAAAAAGAAAAAAACAGCTGTTTAACCAGATAGGGCCGAGTCAAATGGGGTTGTGAAAAGAAATGTTTTCAATTTGCTTTTACAAGAAACTAGTGTTTGGGGATTTCTTAGGTCACAAGGCAGCCGATTCCATTCGGAGGGAGCATAAAAACTAAAAGCAGCTTCACCTGCTTTTGAATCTATCCGAGGAACAACCAGGAGGGTGCTGTGTGATGATCTAAGGGTGCGTTGTGGTTGGTGTTTGAAAAGCATTTCTTCTATGAAATATGGGGCAAGGCCATTAAAAGCTTTATAAATAAGTAAAAACATTTTAAAATTGATTCTTGTAGGAACTGGGAGCCAGTGACGGGACTTAAGAACAGGTATGATATGGTCAGTTTTTACATGAGCAGCAGTGTTTTGGACTAGCTGAAGGCACCTAATGGTTTTCTTACGTAGACCAGAAAAAAGGCCATTACAATGACAAACGCATGCACAAGTTTCTCAGCATCAGACTGTGAGAGAAAACCTCTTATTTTTGTAATATTTTTGAGACGGTAAAAAGCTGATTTAGTGACTGTGAAAACTGAGGTCAGAGTCAATGATCACCCCAAGATCTCTTACTTGGTCCTTACACTTTAGGGAGAGCATTGAGATAGTCTGCTACTTTTTGACTGTTTGCCTTGGTACCTATAGCTTCAGATTCACCTGGGTTTAGCTGTAAAAAGCTCCGGCAAATCCATGCATGAATATCAGAAATGCAGCTGTGCACCATCAGCATCATTATGGTAATGTGTATTGTGCTTCTGTATCACATGTCCAAGTGGGAGCATATATAGATTGAATAAATGTTGAAGAAGGAGAAAAGTTAAAGAAGGTCTTTCGGTGGTCTAAGGCAGATACCATGTAACTGCGATGTCCTGGGTTTGAATGCAGCCTTGGACCTTTGTCATCCCCCTCTCCCTCCCAGTCTTTCTGTTTCTCTTCACTGTCTAATAAAGACAAAAATGCCCAAAAAAGAATCTTAAAAAAACAGAAGGAGGTCTTTTAAGCCTTGTGACAGCTTAGACAGAGAAGGGGGTGAAACAGTATTTACCAGATGTAGATAAAGATATTTTATACATTCAGTGTAGTGACCATTCAATTGTAGTGTACACATTTCCCCACAGCCTGGGTCTGCATCACAAAAATACAATTACGTCCAATTTCACAATCCTGTCCTCATAGCATCAGTTGGGCAGTATTGAAAAAAAATCCCTATGGGGATCAATAAAGTATCATATTGCATTACATTAAAGCACAGCTGTGAATGCATCCTGGTGGTTACAAAGCACTGGTTTATATACCTACAGTAGTATAGCTGCTGTCTAGAGAGGATGACATGGTCTGAGCTCGTGTACATGCATGTTTATGGAGGTTATGGAGGTAACTGTATGTGTGCGACTGTATGAGGAAGTTGTTTGTCTTAGTACTGTCCTTGGGTGATGTGTAAAAGCATGTGTGTGGGTGAATAAGAGATGCGTCACATAGGTGTGTGTCATCTGTGCATGTCGGCCCTAATCAAATGATTAAAATCATGTAACAGTGGAGAGAAATTCTGACTAAAACGCAGATATTAAATTCTGGATGAAACAAGATTATGGCTGAGAGCTCGCAGATGATGTGACATGGAGAAATAGAGAGCAATGAGGTTTGACTCATATTGAGCCCATTTCTGACCCTGAGCTGCTGCTGGGTATATTTCAGGACTAATCAAATGTGTGCAGCGTTGTCTGAAGGTTTCATTCATATTGAGCCAAAAGACCCCAAAGTGCTCATCATCTCTTCAACCAGAGAGCGAGAGAAAGAGCGCAACATAATAGCTCTCTAAAACCCTCCATTATTCCAGCCGAGACATCTGCTGTTGTAATGAAACCAACAAACAAACATACATAATTCAACCAGCCAGCCGGTTTTGCATTGAGTGGAAATGAGCAAAAAAACAAGAGTCCAATAACTATTGCCAGGGAAAATGATGAAGTACCGCACTTATACCTAAACGGCCTTATTTACACTCATTTGTTAGGGGCAATTCGGGAGGTGAAACACTTTGTGTGTGTGTGTGTGTATGTGTGCATAGTGTAGTACAGCTAGAAACAGTATCTTCTGCAGAGGGGGAAAGTTCTGGTGTCATTTTTTATGACAGCACAAAACATTAGGTTGCAATAAACAGTCTAGCTCAAAATTAGGGCACTAACAGTGGATTAGAGTTATGATGATGTAGCATAGGGCAATAACTCTGGGAATAGGCCTCAAGCACACACACTTACACACAGGTGTGCGTGAAAACAAGCACACATCAACACACGCGCATGAACGCACACACACACACACACACACACACACACACACACACACGCGCACACACACACACAAACTTGAGCACAAATGCAGGCATGAAAGATAAAACACACATTTGCACATACACATTCAATATGCAGGTACTAGCAGGCATGCAGGTAGACACACACACACACACACAAACACGCACGCGCGCACACACCCACACACACACACACACACACACACACACCTTTACTTCTTTTGACTTTCTTACATCACCTCTCCCACAGCTCCACACACCCAGTTCACAGCCTCACTTGTTATCTGCAAACCTATGACTTAACAAGAGAGAGAGAGAGAGAGAGTAGTGCAGAGCAGTGATGAACCAAAAGAGATAGATGAGAAGAAAGAGAGAAAGAGAGAGAGGGAGAGGGGAGAGCGAGAAAGATAAAGAAGTAGAGGAAGGAGAGCAAAAGAAATGAGAGACAGAGGGGAGCAGAGACAGTAGAGAGCAGGAAACAAAAAGCAGACCAAAAGAGCGATAGAGAGATGAGAGGACAGTGAAAAAGAGGGGGAGGAGGGCGAGAGAAAGTGACAATTAGAGAAAAAAGAGAGAGAGAGAGAGATGAATTATGCATCGGTGTGACTAGAGGGCAGGAGGAAACCAATCTGGAGGGGAGGAGATGCCAGACTGATACAAGCTCCACTTATCTCTACAGTGACCTTCTCTACCCCTCCTCCTCCTCCTCCTCCTCTCCAAAAACAACAGGCACGTGGAGTCAGACTGGGAGAGGGAGAGAGAGAGAGAGAGATTGCAAGAAAAAGAGGGAGAGAGGAAGGCTAAGAGTATGTGCGTGTGAATGGGAGAGTAAGGGAGTAAGATGGACAAAAATAGAGGGGGAGAGTATTTGAATAAGACAGACTAAAACATTAAGAGAGAGAGAGAAAAAAATGAATAAGGGATAGGGAGAGGAGATGCTGTAAGGGAGGGAGAGTGACGGGGCTTTTAAGGAGGGGATGAAAGCAAAGGAGAGAGAGAGAGAGAGAGACAGACGAGGGGAGAGAGAGATGGATGAGGAGATGGGAGGGAGAGGAGGAGGAGGAGCACCTTCAGTCCGACTCTAGAGGTGAGAGCAGATGATGGAGTTGATTGTTATCTTTCTTTGGCTTAAGAGAGAGTATCACTCCCTCTGTTCTGACCTGGGCGCACACACACACACACACACACACACACACACACACACACACACACACACACACACACCACAAACAAATGCACACAGAAAAAGAGGTAGCCTGCACACACAGAATCGCAAACAGACACAAAGAAAGAGACCGTCAGACACACTCATACCACACACTGAAAGAAAGACTCCATTGGATAAAATGAAAAATGCATAGTGGTCAGTCTAAAATCAAGGCTGTTTTTTTAGTTCCTGAAGAGTTGACATGTTGGAGATACAAGGTTTTTACCTGACAGCAATATGCATGTTTCCCGCCGCACACACACACATAATACAGTACTAAATACATTTGGTGAGTTTAGAATTATAAAGTTCTATCTGACTTATTTAATCAAAATTGAGTTATCCACCTATTCATGATCTTTGAATGTTACTTTATGCTTGTGTGGTCATATGACTTAAAAAAATAACCTTTTGGGGTTAGATATTTAAAGACTTTACTTCCTCGATTTGATGCATTTCTTGTTGAAAGGATGTTGCGGCGGGACATACTGCAGTGAGGGATCATTCAAAAGTCTAAACCAATGGAATATGAGTCGGGGAGAGAAAGGCAATTCTATTTGATGGGTGGGTGCGGAGGGGCGGGACTGTTCAAAAATGGTGATGGTGGTTAGGCTGATGGTTTTATTGGTTGGAAACTTATATTGCGCCCACTAGTGCAGCATGAAGTCATGAAAGATACTCTGTTTTCCAGCAAGTAAAAGTAATGGGAGTTCATTTTATGGGGACTTTGAAAAGATATAAAGGTACATAACAGTTTTGCCAGTTGCTATGTCAACTCTTTACTGCTCAATATGTCAGACCTGCTCTACAGGTCAGTCAGTCAGTCAGTCAGCTCACTAGTCAGCAAGTCAGTTGACATATGATTCAACCAACCAAATAGACAGACAGCTAAGCAATCAGTCAGCTAACAATCACTTGGCCAGTGAGTCCCTCTCCATGCAAACCGGTCAGTCAGTCAGTCACTTAACCAGCTGGAAAGTCAGTAAGGTAACAAACTAGTCAGGCTGTCAGGTGGCCAGTAGACAGCCAGTCAGTGACTAACACAGAGTACACAGTCAGTCAGCTAAACAGCCAGACACTGTAAATCACTCTGTCAGTAAAGCGGACAGTCAATCAGTCCGTCACCATGTCAGAGAACTAGCCAGTGAGCCAGCCAGCCAGCTACTCAGTCAGCCAACCAGCCAGTCAGTGAGTCAAACAACCAAGATGACAGACAAATAGTCAGCTAACCAGTCAGTTGTTCAGTCAGAGTGTCAGATTTGTCACAACAGAATGCTTCTGAGCGACACAGTAAGAAAGCAATTTGCCCGGTGCCAAACATGTCAACACGCGCCTCTGGAGAATGGATTGAATTTGTCAACGTGTTTGAATGGAATGAGGGAGGATGAGGGAAAAGCAGCCTCATGAAAGACAGTCTTCACAAATCACCATCTCCATTTGACACAAAACAGACAAAAGAGGGAGCAACGCATAATGTAGAAGCACACACACACACACACACACACACACACACACACACACACAAATAAGCGCACACACACACACACACACACATGAACACATAAACAAGTATATGCATGCACACACACACAAAGAAGTACATAAACACAAACAGGCATATGCAAATACAGACATACAGTACAATCAAAGAACGATATAGTACACATACAAACAGACAAACAAGAATGTATACAGACATATACACACATGGGTAAACAGGCAACAAGTATACACACACACACACACACACACAGGTACAGCATGCACACATGCTCACACACATAAGTCTGCATCTAAATCAGATGTGACAGCTGAACAAAAGTTAGTCAGCAGCAAAAACACCAAGGAAAGGAAAATTATTATATGCTTCATACAAATGTTAAGTGTGTGCTTTAAGGTGACAGGCAGACACACATACACACATATAAAGACAAAAACGTGCATACACAGACACACGTATACACACAGACTCACACAGACAGACAAAGGCATGCATATAGAGACACAAACACACACAGAGAAACAGGCTATGACAAGTATTCAAAAGATATAATGACATCCCAACACCCGCGGTGAAAACCCAATTATGTTCTTAATACAAAATGCTCATAGCAGGCTGTTAACTCACACAAACACATCTCTAACCTGTCAAACTCTCTCTAGATGATTTTATGCTCTTTTGGCAGTTTTCAAAAAAGGAGAGGAGGAAATGTTGCCTCATGAGACTTGCCATCAAAACACTTAGCGTGTAGATTGTCACACATGTCCATTATTTAAATAGTTCAGCGAGGTTCCTAGCACTGGCTGGCTCATCCTGTCATTTTTCACATATGGCCTGCCAGTGAGGCCCAGTCACAGGTGCGCTTGTGGACTGCAACAAATGTCGATCTTATCTTCAGCCTTAAAATCGTATTTTTCTGAAAAACAATCCACAGATGGGGTGAGATGAATTCCCTCGTTTTGAGTAGAATTATCTCAGTTTCACTTATTTGAAATTTGGAATTTCTGGAAACAAGTATCTATATCCAGACACAAAACAGAATAATGCAGATCACTTCACTAGTATCAAGAAAATGATTCAAGGAAACTCAGTTGAATTGAAACAAGCTGATTTGCGTGAAATTATGTCACACCTATTTTGTTCTGCGCAGATTTGGTTTCACCTTATGATAACAGCAGACTGGAGTGGTTGGAAAAAGTCTTGGTGTTTGTTTTAATCTCCTTGGACCACCAGATGGGTGGGGTTTGCCCTATTGAGGCAATTCGATAGTGTCAAGTAAGAAGTTAATCAGAGAGAGAAATATAGTAATATAGTAACGTTCGTAACATAACGTTCTGGCACCGATTACATTGTCCAATGTGGCAAACCACACCCATCAGGCACTTTTACGTGACACATAAAAACAAAAAAAAAAAAAGTATTTGCAAATGGTATTTATACCAAGGTCTGAATAACTAAAGGCCAAAGGAAGGACTAAAGTGAGTGCTATAGAGAAAGTGGATCTAACTTCACCCAAAACCTGGTCCCAAAGCACTGCTAAAGAATTGTGTTTGTATGTATTTGTGTGTATCTGTAAGGCAGAACTACTTGATACCTCAGCAAAGTGCTGGCAGTATTGTTTGTGCGTGTGTGTGTGTGTGTGTGTGTGTGAGAGAGAGAGAGAGAGAGGGAGAGAGATTTGCCTTGTATTTCTTTGCCTGTGTGTCTGTATTATATTTCATAGAGCAGAAATAAATCAGGGAGAGACAAGACGGCATGAACACTTTCAGAACTAATCGATGACACAAGGTTTAACTAGTGGAGCACTGTTCTTTCAATTTATGGATGAGGATTCGGGTTTTTATTGGTGTCAGCAGTTTGCAGGCTTGTTAAGTGGACTGTAAACACTTGCTGTGAGTGGGTAAATGATAAAACAGAAGAAATAAAAGTAAAGTACATACATGCCTGATAAAGTGTTTGGACAGTTAAAACTGGGCAAGCTCCCTCTCTCTCTATCTCTTTCTGCCTCTCTCACCCATCTCTAAGTCTCTCTCACTCCTGCTCTATCTTGTTCTCTCTCCCACTCTTGCTGTCTATCTTGTTCTTTTTCTCCCCCTGTCTCTTTCCCTCTGTATTTGCTATCAGTGTTTCCTTCTCTCTTCTTTGCTGTCTTTCTCTCTCTCTCTCTCTTTGGCCTGTCTCTAACAGCTCTCATTATCTTCCCCTTTCGCTCTCCCCCGCTCTGTCTCTCTTTGCTTTGGCTGGAGTCCTATTTGGCCTTCTCTCTCAACTCAGTATCAACAGTCATTGCTCTCTTCTAAAGCTGGAGGAAATCAGCGTCTGGTAAAGCTGCTTCCTTCTAGAGCCTGACACCGATGAGAAAACATGTCGGCACGTTCCAACCCCAACACAAATCACTTCTGTTTGAACTCCAACCAGAACTGGGGGGTATAGGGCACAAAACCAGCTAGAGCTTAAACTGTTCACAACACTTTAACGATAAATTGCTAAAAACAGTATTTTTCTATAATATTTTGGAAATTGAGCCTTGCCTTAACCTAAGCAACTAGAATAGCACTCAGAGAGCTGCTACACCCGCGCTGCTTGCATGTAAATATAATTTAAGGGCCATTAAGGAAGGTGTCACACATGGTAGTCATGTTTTACAAAGTGGAAAGAGGCTGATTGAGTTGTATTGTAGTTGTATATTGTCAATATAGTGCAAGTCTTTACGGTTTTGTAGTGAAAGTCTGTGACTCGTACACACAATAAGATAAAGGTGTGAACTGGAACCGAAAATGGTTCTTTGGAGTGATGCCATAGAGGAACCATCATCATCAAAGAACCCATCAAGATGTTAATTCTTAGTTATTGGATGGTGGGTGATGGCATAAATGTGGAAAATAACCAAGCCCCTGCCATAGTATATATTGTGCAATTGCAAATGAGGCTATATAGGGGCAGATAAACAAAAACACAATGCGGGTGTCTAAGCAAAGGAGTGCAGAAATGGTTCTTTAAAGAACCTCGGTCTGAAAGGTTCTTTGTGGAACCAGAAATGGTTCTTCTATGGCATCACTCCAAAGAACCATTTTTGACCTTTTTTTTTCTGTGTGTAGCCTATATCTAAATCAGATCCATCTCCTGCCAAATGCTTCCTCAGTGGGTACAGTGAGCTCACGCCGCCTTGTTCTGTCCACAGATAAGTTTACGTGATTTCTCTGATCACATGATGTAAACCCAAAATGACTGGATGGCAATTGTAGTCGGAAAAAACGCAATATCCGTATCATATAGTTGTTTTGTCTGTCTAGTCAGCCCACCCCTAGTGTTAAGCCATGAGAGTCTGTCACCATGGCTACAGATATTACTTCCTCATTAGGAGTGGGGGGGTTTTATCAGAAGTCGACACATCAAAGCAACAGGTCAGTAGCCCACACAAAACAACAATGTATAAACAATGATATAACAATCACTACATTGGTCATCCACTACATAGAATCTACCGTCTTAAAAGTTTGTAGATATATATGTTGCTGATATTCATAGAAAACACATCTTTAAATCCTAACCAAGCACATCCAGAAAGTAAGAAACAAGCAGCGACAAGGAACATTATGAGCTTTTTTAGCACGTTCCAGTTTGTGTTTTGTTTACTGCACGGTAAACAAATTCCCAATGCTCTCCGCCTGCACAAACACTCATCAAGTGGCACGCCGCACTGTACAAGCCATCTGGTAATGAGAGAGAGAGAGACAGAAAGACAGACAGAGAGAGAGAGGAAGAGAGGGGAGAGACAGATCGAGACAGAGAGAGAGAGAGATAATGAGGTAGAACGAGAGGCAATGAAGGAGCAGCGAAGAGGAGCGAGACCCAACAAAGGGACGGAGAGCCAGAAGGTGGATGAGAGGTGACAAGAGAGAGGCAGGAAGAAAGAGACAGAAATGCAAATACATGGGCAAACAGAAAAACTGAGAGAAGAGTGTAAAGAGTGAATGTGAGTGTGTGTGAGAGAGAGAAATAAAGAGAAACACTGGCGAGATGAGCAAAGAGAGAGAGAGAGAGAGAGAGAGAGAGGAGGCAAAATTTCATTGTGAGTCACATGCATCAAATGTCCCCAAACAGGATTGACAAAAAGCTCTGCCGCTATTCAAATATTTATTGAGACAGGCAGACAGACAGAAAACAGACACTTGTACATCCACACACACACACACACACACACACACACACACGCACACACGCAGAAGAACCACTGCGTTGTGTGTGGAGCATATCAGTATAAGAATCATAGCTGTGCTTCAGCTGTAGGTAACCTTCACTCCTCTGTGAAACATCCTCTACTGCATTGCAGAGGCTGCTGGGAGGCAGAAAGAAAAAGGAACAATTCTTGATTTTTCTTTGTGCAGAGAGAGAGAGAGAGAGAGAGAGAGAGAGAGAGAGAGAGAAGTTACTTTGCTGAGAAATGTACCGAGAGGTGAGGAGTCTTCGCGGCAACGAAGCGAAGGGTTCCGGCTCTGAGGTCAGGGAACGAAAAGAGCACCTTGAAAAGAAGCAGGGAGACAGAAATAAATGGAGAAACACAGTATGAGACACAGAGTGAGAGAAAAACATGGAGAGTAGAAGGGAGGGACTGAGAGAAGGAGAGAGAGGGAAAGAGAAAGAAAAAGAAGTCAGGAAAGTTGAGCTCACATTACAAGAAAATGTGAACATACATTTAAAATGGAGTAGAGGTCAGGGTCGGAGGTCTGACCATGAAAAGAGCAACTTGAAAAGAGAGGTGAAACAGAGTGAGAGACAGACAGAAAGAGAGTGTGAAGAAATACAGAGAGACGAAGAAGGAAGGAGGGAAAGGTGAGGAGCTTTCACTGCCGCGGAATGTGAACATATGTTTAAACATTGCACAGGTCAGGTTTGAGGGTCAGGAGATGAAAAGAGCGAAGAGAGAAGCAGCGACATTTGAATAGCTTTCATGGCAAGAGAATATGAGCAAACGTAAAATGGAGCAAGGGTCAGGTTTGGGGGTCAAGCAAGAGAAAGAGCAACAAGGAAACAAAGAAAGAGAGAGAAGGATGGAAGGGTGAGACCTTTCATGACCATACATTCACCAGGTGAAATGGGTCTAGATGGAGAATTAAGACAGAATGAGTGAAGAGAGAGAGCAAAAGAAGTAAGGACAGATTCAAGGTTGTGGAGGTTTGACAGCTACAGTGCTGGGAATATCCTACCAGCTACCGACAATCACGATCCCAATGAGGCACAAGTTGTTAATCAAGGATCTGCACTGTGATTGGTACAAAGGAGCATAAGAGTCATGAAGGTGAAGATTGTGAGGGCTGTGCAGAGGGGCGCGATGTGTGTGGGGACAAGTACAGAAGACAAGATGAGCTTGAGGAGCGTGATATGGGGTTCACGATTCGATATAACCATGATGTGATGTAATAAATAAAAGTTCAATGACAACAAAGTCTGACTGTGCAGAATTATGTTTATTTCTGAGACACAAATCTTTCTAGCAATGGCATTGGCTTACTAGAATGTTACAAAGTGCAGATAATATAATTTAGACGGAGAGCTTGTGAAATTGTGATGGGCAAGCTAATATTGCGATTCATTTTTCATTAATTTTTTCCCCACGATACGTATTGTCACATTTTTATATTGCGATATATTCAATTTCAATATATCGTCACATCCCTGCTAAGTACCAAAGTCCGGGGCCGTGGAACGCCGCTGGAGACGAACCAAAAGAGGCAAAGACGTGCAATGCCAAAGGTTGTCCAGAATCTGTATTTGGATGTCGTGCCTCTCTCTGCCTACAGCCGGGGAACCTACAGGGGTTCAGGAGGCGGTGATGACGTCAGCAGGATTCCTGATTGACAGGTCAGTCTGATTGGAGCAGAGCAAAACCTGCAGTGACTGCAGTCTGTGTACTTGATAAAAAAGTACATGGAGCCTCTCTTTTTAGAGGTATTAGCCCTTTTACATGAGGTGGCATAACAGCTACCCTTGTGACATATCCATGCTTGAAGTTTATCATTTGATATTTATTAAAAATATAGACAGTATAAGACTGTATAAGTGTCACCACCACTTGCAGTAAGATATTTACTCTACTTTTATTTTGTAACAGTAGGTGGGAAATCTATTTTTAATATTAAAATGTTCAAATGTTCTTTCATTGATAAGGAGCTTTCATGCTTATTAGACAGGAACATGCACTTAAAACACAACCTGTATTTTGAACTACAATGGATTATGGGTAAACCATGTTCCATACTCATGTCAGATTATTCAAGATACTATGTGAATATACCTAAAATGTACATGGCCATATATATTCTACATTGGGTCTTTAAACAGGCAATAGGTTGAAATGGTAACTGCCCTTTAAAATGACAGTTCGTATACATGCACACATATTTCGCTCTCGATAGGCATTACACTCTCTCTCACACACACACACACACACACACACACACACACACACACACAAACACACACAAACACAGACAGGGGAATAAGATGGAGGGAATAGAACAAATCAGAAAACAAAATCAGAGGAGGGAGACAAAGAGGGGCGAGAGAGTAAACAATTCTCTCCATACAACAAAATAAGGTCATATTGAACCATTTTGAACAAGCCCTCTTCTGACAATTGGACGTCGGCAAGATGATGAACGGAATTGCTCGAGGCATTGGAGTGAAAGAGAGAGAGAGGGAGAGAGATAGAGGAATAGTGAGGAAGAGAGAGAGAACAAAAAGGATGAGACAACATGAGTGGATGAAGAAATCAGAGTGAGAAACAACACAGACAAATAGGACGAAAGGAGAGACGATAAAGACGCGAAAGAGGAAGGGAACGAGAGTGGGCGACGAGAGGACGAGGACAAGACATTGAGAAAATGTGATGGGGAGAAATTGCGGGCGATTAGAAGCTCGTAACATCTGGTACTGGTTGTGAAATGGTTTTCTGAAAGGTCAGATTCGTGGTAGGTCATTTAGGGATAAGTGGGTAGTGGTAATTCAGGTTTCAGCTGCCTCGAGGCCGTTCGGAGGTGTTTGTCATCCGACATTTAACACCTGAAGCCTGCCATAGAGACAATGGAACAATGTCGTCCTAATGAGACACCAGGGCTTGTATCACACGTTAGCATTCGTCGTTCTTTGTGTCAAAGGCTCCATAAAAGATGTGAGGGAAGAAAATGCTGAGACCAATATGACACAAATTCCCTTGAAACTGTGGCTGCATGTGAGTTTGATGTATGCAAATAAGGACGCATCATATTAAACACTCTTCCCTCTCTCTCTCTCTCTCTCTCTCTCATCTCTCTACCTCTTACCTGAAATAGGAGCAGTCATCATTGAAATGACACGCAACGGCCTTCGTGTATGGCGTTTGTGTCCTTTCTAGTAATGGCTCATTAAGAAGATGTGACGAGGGCTGATGGCGATATGATTGGCTGAATTAAACACATTCGCTGTTGTGGGTTGTGCGTGCGTGCGTGCGTGCGTGCGTGTGTGTGTGTGTGTGGCAGCTGCATGATAATGAAGTACAAGTGATCATCGTGTTAAGTGGAGTCTCTCCCTTTGTCGCTCTTTCATCCTGCCTACCTGTGTGTCTGTCTTTCTCTTGTTAAGCTTGTTAGAGGTGTTTGATATACAAACCTTAATCTGTAAAACAGAGACGAATAGTGTCGTAATTGAATTGGCGTGCGACAGCTTGCGCGCGTCACGCACAACATTCTCACACAACATGCTCTTCCCGTCAGTTTTTCCACGAGAAGCTGTGAGAAGATGAACCGATATTCTCCTCAAAGCTTGTGTGTGTGTCACATACTTTAACAATCAATGCCATTTGTGTCAATGGCTTCATGGGATGGCATGAGTAGTGTTAGGGTCAATGTGATTGGCTATATTCCCCTCATTCTCTGTGTAATTGTGCGCCTGCCGAATGCTAATTAAGTGTAAGTGGTCATTATGCGCTCTTAAAGCGGATGTGTCATGGTCTAGTTTGGAACAGCATGCATTTCTATTACAATCTACTTTCTGCATAACTTATTTTAACAACACAAATTTGTGTTTTGTGTCCTCTGTCTCTGTCTCTCTCTCATACAGCGGAGCCCCAAACCTTCACTAGTCTAAGTTCACATATTTTCTGATAAAGCTCAGTTAGGGGAGAGCGGGTGAGTTGAGCCAGTTTTTACTTGAGGCGTCTTTAAAATGAGGGCATGACAGTAATGTCTCCAACTAAAATATGTACATATATTTCAGGATGTGGTGCATCCCTGGGAATAATCACTTTGGATCTAAAATGAACAGTTTTCAAAATATGACTTTCCAAAAAAAAGTGGTCTCTTGGCTCAACTTGCCCCCGATGAGGGGTAAGTTGAGTCTAGGGAGAGGATAAGTTGAGCCACATGGGGGTAAATTGTGCCATTGATTATGTTACGGCCCTGGTGTAAGGGAAAACCAGGACCCAACACGTTCGGTGCCCCCCCCCTCTTCCCACTCCCAAGAATGGTCAGCCGCACCACAATCAATGTTCAAAAGGTAGCAGTTTTATTTTCTTTCAACGTCAGAGCAGAGCCATGCCCAAAACAACAAACAAAACAATCCTAATTCAAAAACCCTAAACTTCCCTAACAAAAGAAATAAAGTTAAAACAAAAGACAAAGCTCTAACCTAACTTCTACTCAAACCAAAACAGGAGAAAAATGATAACAAAAGAAAGGGCTTCTCACTCCTACTATTACTGCTACTTTTAGTAAAGAATATTTACATCATGGAAAACAGAGCCCACAGTTTTACAACCAATGTCTAACACATACGGGCAGGGTCTACATCAAAACTCACAACTTAGTTTTACTCACAATGTTACCAGCTA
The DNA here is from genome assembly GCF_048128805.1 of Centroberyx gerrardi. Classification (NCBI taxonomy): domain Eukaryota; kingdom Metazoa; phylum Chordata; class Actinopteri; order Beryciformes; family Berycidae; genus Centroberyx; species Centroberyx gerrardi. Next base: position 13,114,676 of record NC_136020.1, read on the forward strand.
AAGATACACAGCTCAATGCTTTAGCAGGGCGGCCTCCATTTTTGGAAATGGGATGGAGCAAGAGAGAGAGGGGGGCGGAAGGTTGGCCTCAGCTGGTTTAAATCCTCCCTGGTAGCCAATCAGCCAGCAGCAATCCCGTCCCCTAAGCCAATCCAGGAGAACCCCAACACCTGAATCGAATCACACACTGGAATGCACACACTGGAATGCCCACATTGAGGAGAGAAAAGAGCCATTAACCCACACAAACATAAACACAAATGACCAGAGTCATAACAATTATGTTGAAGTAAAACTGAACATTTTCACCTCATATAATGCTATATCAAAGCAAGACAAATTCAATACCAAATGACTTCTTAAAGGTTTTATTTAAAGATAAAGTTTACAACTTCAAAGGCCAATTTTCTTCAACAAGGCCTATTTAAAATTTTCAGAACAAAATCAAGTTCAAAATGAAGAACAAAATTGACTGCAATTCTCCTCACAGAACCGGGCTACTACTCAACATCCCACTTGTCAATGCTGCAGGGGAATATAAACTTCTGCTCCCTTCTGGCTGTTCCACCGAGTTTTTGCGGTTTGGGTAGTTTCTTGAGCACATCGCCTCTAGGGATGAGTCCATCATTCTCTTTGAATGTGAAGGTGGGCTTTCCATCCACAGAACAGTGGACAGAACAATTGAGCCACTGGCTCAACTTCCCCCAGGCCTTTTGGCTCAAATTACCCCACCCCCGCCATTTGAACAAACTTGTATCATCCAGCAGTTTAGAGCTAACGTCATGCTAACAGTATAGCCTCATATTATAACTTCCTAAAGCACTAACACATGTGTGAGATTTTTTCAAACTTGTCTGTAATTGTTCAGATACAAGAATCATGACTCCTTGAACATAAAAAAATCACTTTCAACAGCAAAAAAACAGTTTTTTGAACTTAAATGTGCTTACCACTTATTCCATGGGCCTCTCTCCATCACAGGGTGAGTAAAATGGATGACTCTTCAAAAATGTGTGGTCACATGACCAATTTTGTCTATGGTTGCCTAGAAACAAGGGGTGGCTCAACTTCCCCACAGGCTCAAATCACCCCGCTCTCCCCTATATGGTAAAAATGTGTGATACCCCTGGCCTAATCCTCTACTGTGAGGATATTTACAATTGAGAGGCAAGAAGTCTGTGAAATCTGTCATGTGTGATACAATGTGTTTTCAAAATCGGTTAGTCTTAGTCTTCTAGTGTGTCCCCAGCATTAGTGTGTGTGTGTATGTGTATGTGTGTGTATGTGTGTGTGTGTGCGCGTGTGAGATGACGCAGAAAAGGACAGAGGGAGGGTGTTGCCCTATCACGTCGCAGGCTCATGACCGTATGACATTTGGGACAGGAAAGATTATTAGTGGCTGCAGGCCATGCACACATTAACACACACACACACACACACACACATATATATATATATATATATATATATATATATATATATATATATATATATATACACAGACAGGGGAGACACACGCAAAAACATGCACACATACATACACATTCATAGACAGACAGAAAACACACATGCACATAAAAATAGACACACATACACATATATCCACACACATGGGCATGCACACCAACATACAACCACACAGACAAACTCTTTTCCTCTGTTTATCATATTCACAACTACCTTTTCTTTGATTCTCTCTCTCTCTCTCTCTCTCTCTCTCTCTGTCTCTCTTCTAGTCTGGCTCTCTCCTAGCTTTCCTGTCTCTTTCCAGACACTGTTGTGATGAGTGTGTGTGTCTGCCGGCCACAGGGGCAGACCAGTAGAGGACCTTTGTGGCATTTGAGGAGAAAGATCGACAAAACACACACACACACACATACACACACACATACACATACACACACACACACACACACACACACACACACACACACACACTGCAAAGACCACACTGGCAGTAAAGGAGACGGATGGTAAACACCAATTCTCTGGGGTGGCAATAGTGGTGCCCATTGAGTCCTCATGCCCCCTCTGTCTTACACACACACACACACACACACAAACATGCACGGACGCACTCACGCACCAGTCAATAGCAGGAGGCTGGTTTACTAATGGAGACAAAAGAGAACTGCTGCATGTGTGTGTCAATTGTGTGTGTGGTCTGTATCAGTGTAATAGGGGTTTTGTGTATGTGTGTGTGTGTGTGTGTGTGTGTGTGTGTGTGTCCCATGTGCAAACTTCATTTGCAGTTGCATAAGAAACCACAGAGCAAGTTTTTTCACTCTGCCTTTCCTCAATGGTGAACAAAACTATTTGTCTCAAATCCCATAAGAGAGTTTCATTCCAAAATGAAATATCTACCAATTCACACCTTTCTCTGACAAAATCATGAGCATGAGACTGAAACTTAACAACTTTTAAGTTCTATTGTATTGCATTTTTGAGATAAGATTTTGTATTTGAATATAATGCAGCAGTTGCTTTTCCCCCCAAATTGGCTAAACAATGTTTTAAAATGAAAGGTTCTATTGCGCATTTTCAATGCAATTATGCAAATTCAAGGTTTCATACCCCATTGATTTGTACTGACATTGCTAAAAATGCTATCCAGAGGCTGGTGCCAATTTCTGAACAACAAACCATTTAGTGTGAAAACTTCTGGGAGGGGCATGATTAGTGTTAAACGAGATAGGCTCCTAAAAATCCCAACCACTCCATTTAATGGGAACCTTATTCTTAACTACTGAAATGAAAATCCTTATCATGAAACTGAAGGAACACCCTTTACACAGCAACAGTATTTCTGTCGAATAAAGCACCTTAGAGATTTCCCTCTCCCTCAAGTGAGATGTTAAAGGTAGAAAGCTGATATATTTTATGCAACCAGGCTCGGGGTTCTTCAACATTTTTACCCTAAGATTCAAATGATAAATTTAATCTTTTCCTCCTGTAGCCATGGATCATGACAATTTTTTTTTTGTGATCAATTTTTTATTGGATGTATTTACACTAGTACATCTTGCAACAGTGTGGATTAGGAAATGTTGTATTTCCTGAGTAAAAGGAAAAGGGGTGGTAGGTAGGGATTTGGCAATGTACAATATTGTGCAAAAGTCCCAGGCACATGTAAAAAAAATCCATAAAGAGAAGATGCTTTCAAAAATAATGAAATTAAGTTTCAAAAATATATTAAAAAAATCACTATAAAGAGCAGTCTACTGACACACTAATGCAGAAAATAAGTAAATAAACATCTAAGACAAAATGTATATAAAAAATCTAGGGTGCCTAAGACTTTTGCCCAGTACCGTATACATATGCACGATTACACTTACATATGTATACATATATATCTACACACATACACACATGCATATATACCTACTAACAACATGTGTGCATACCTACAAGTACACATGTACACATACATGCATAAATACACAGTATTACATACTTAGTACACATAGAATGTGTGCAAGAGCATAAGCATAATGGACATATGTCTATGAATACTGACCAAAACATGTGAAGAAAATTAAAGTGTAGCCTTCGAAATTACTGACCTATTTCCAGAATGATTTTACTGAGTGTTACTGAGAGTTAAAGAGGGTTCTGAATAAGATCTGATCATGAAAATTTTACCATGTAAGGCCCCACCAGAAGTAGGTCCTGACCCACTGGCTATAACCAACAAACGAGAAAGGGAGGAGAAGACAACAGAAGAAGACAAAGAATGAAAAAGGATGAGACAAAGGAGGCAAGGAGGTGAAGCTTTGTTCTAAATCCATTTTCTGCCTCGCCTGTGCAATGTCCGTCTTTTTGATTGCACCTTGGTTTTATCTCGCACCCAATGAATAAAGCTAAACAAAGGAAAGGGAAGGAAAGGAGGAGACTGGAGTAGAAGAGAAGAGAAGAGAAGACATCAAAGGATGAGAGGGGTGGAGAGAGAGGAGACCGCAGTGCTGTGAGTCAGCTGAAGTTTTTGTTTTAGGAGACAGTCCAGCTGGAACACAAGTTGGACTTCATTTGAAATATGAGTGTCTTCAGGCCACACACACACACACACACACACACACACACACAAACAAACCCACTAAACACACAGACACGCACAAACACTCATAGATGCACACACACACTCACACTCATGCTCATACACACGCACACGCTCACTCCTTTTTATCCTCTCTCATTCCACTGATTTTCTCCTCAGCTTTCTCAATCCCTCTTCACCCCTGTCCCTCCTCACCCCTGTCCAACCGGGGACCAGGTGCAGAAAGATGGAGACTTCCTGGGTTTGGATTTTCACTTCCTGGCCAAGCCTCCAAGTCAAAAATAGCAATATCTTGAAAAAGGTATGGTATAAGGTTTCAGGCCAGATAGGCAACCATGAGGCATAGAAGGGCCAAGAGTATGCAGCTTTTCATTCTAACTAAACACTACAGCAGTGTACTAAGTTGTGTTAATCAGTGAAATCAACTGGTTTAGTATTTGACTGAAATGAAAACCTACGTAGTCTTGGCCTTCTAAGGTCTAGGTTTAAGGTTAGTGTTAGGTTACATTACACTTATGTGAAAATTCGTATGGTTTTCCAGCTTGGCTAGAAAATAACAACTCCTGTTTTGATGCAAAGAGAAAAACATATAGAGGGATCATAGCATCTTAATAGCTCATGCTTTCATTTTTTTTACAGTTTCATGGGGCTATTAGGATGGTCCACTGTGGGAGATAAGAGTCATTTGCTTACAACAAATAACACCAGATATACAATTTGGTGAAAAAAAAATCTAAAGAAACAGGTGATTGCTCCAATTATAGACACAAATATTTAATCATCATCAATGAATCAGCAGTCTTTAATTGAGTGTTGAGGGATGTAAGGTGTCTCTCCACCAGCAACAGTCAAAATAATTTTAACTCTTCACCCAATATCGAATGAAGTCGAATATTTGGCGGTAAACACAAGAAAAGATGTACAAAACAGATTTTAATAATTCTGTTTCTCCCTATTCACCATCTCCCTCTTGGTCTTCAGAGCTCTTTCCTCTCGCTGAAGGAGAAAAATCATTCAGAGAGAGGGAGCAAAGCTCCCATAAGTGGAGGAGACAATCAGAGCGGCTGCCTCAGCCTCGGTATCTGAGCTGGTTTCAATCGAATAGGGGAGGGGAGAGAAATTCAATACGCCTCTAGATAAAACAAGTCCATTTGAAACCTGTTGCCAATTATGAGGCCTCATCCATCCCTTGAGTGTTTGTGTGTGTGTGTGTGTGTGTATGCATATAGTATGTATTGTGTGTAGGTCTACTGTGTGTAAGTGCCAAATGTGCATGCATTCATAACTAGATGTGTATTACCTTTAGGCTGTACCTTGAATGTATGAATGTATGTTCAATGTGTGTGCACAAGAGTATAGTGTGTGTGCATGGGTGTATATGTGTGTGTGTGTGTGGGTGTGTGTGTGTGTGTGACTGATGAGTCATTCATCTCAATGGGATTGTAGTACCATAGACATCCATTCACTTTTCTATCAGGAGCAGAAGGGTTCACAGTATAATTAATTCCCCCTATGTAGAACCTGGAGCTGGACTGACAGACAGAAAGGTTGGGCAGGAGAAGAGGAGAGTGTGAATGTGAGTGTGTGCATGTCCATGTGCATGTGTGTGTGTTTTGTTGTGGATTGTGTCTCATGCATAATCTTGTGCAAAGAAAGAACAAATTATGGAGAGAGTAACGACAGCAAGAGAGAGAAAGAAACAAAAAACAATCAAACTCCAACGAGACGGATACAGGTCTATTCAAAAGATAGCACACTCATTCTCTGGTGTGCAAGAAAATGCAGGATGAAACAAAATGCAATAAAGAGAAGAATGGATGACAGTGAAAGAAAACGGCAAATTGAATTGATCACTAACCTCAGGAAGATTATCGGTGTTGACAATTCCATGGGGAAAAATCTGCAGAGGACGCCTTTTCATTCTGATTTCATTTGGGACATACAGGAAATGATTCTTTTAAACCTAAATGAAAAAAAAAAAAAAAAAAAAAAACTTTTGAAAGTATAACTGAGGAAGAGAAGGAAGCAGGAGGGGGAGGAGGGGATGGGTGATGAGGAAGGGGAGAGAGAGGAGAGGAGAGGTGAGGAAGAAGGGATGAAGGAGGAGGAAAGCGGTTAAAGAATAAGGGAGATGAAGAGAAGGAGGTAGGAAGAGGGGCGGCGGCAAAGGGCTCAGAGACGGAGGAATGAAAGAAAATGAGGAGAAAGACTTTGAGGAAAAGGAGAGGGAGCTGGAGGAGGAGAGTGGATGTATCTTACCATCCTTTCAAAACTCACTTTGATGCAAAATTCACCTCCTCTGCAGTCACAGCTTATGGGCGAGTTTCTCATTCAAATGTAGAAGAATGAATTGCCACTGAGTACATGAAGGGCTTTATTGAGTTTTACAGCCTAAATTAAAACAGAATGGATTGAATTCACTGTCTAGTTTTTCTCATCCAATTCCCAGCAGGTGATATCTATTTGTTTCACTCATCTAACTGACTCATACTTGTTTTCATTTTTTATTTTGACTGCTATTTGTTGTGTGGAGAAAGACAACGGTGATATTTTTCATGGTCAAATATAACAAATGACACACAGCATATGTCGGCTATAAAGACTTTCACAGTGGTTTTAGGGTCAGACTGTCTTCAGATAATCAGGTCAGAAATCAATTGCTGCACCAATTAGTTCCTACTGTAGCTCTAGCAGTGTCAAATAGTGTCTCTCTCTCACTCACTCACTCACACACACACACACACACACACTGAATGTACAAAACATATGTCATATCTTCCTGATATTGAGCTGAAGCCCCTTTTGCACAATCCACATCTCAAAAGCTGAAAAACCCTCCTCTAGCTCATCTGCTTCTCTTCATCTCCGTCTCCTCCTTTGTGATTGGTATAGATTTAATTAGGGAAATCAATAAGGGATAATGGCTTTAATCTGGATCCACCTCATCAGTGTACTTCTGGAAAACAGTTAGTATGTCTAATATTTTGTCCATTCAGTAATGGACACATACAAGATACTCAGAAGATACTCACACAAACACACACACATAACAGTCAGAGATATGCATTCAATCAATTGAAAGAAAATACTGCAACTCCCACATCTATTTTACTAAATGCTTGTCTGTGAGACCTTCAGCAGTTCATCTCATGTCTTAAGAACAGCTTTTATACACCTGAATGTCAAGTCTTTGAAGCAGGCACAATGAGCAAAAATGTCTCATAAATAGTGAAAAATGTCCCACAGACAGTTTACTGTAATTCAACAAAAGATGTTCTCGTTCCTGAATTGAAGTCTTCACGGTCAGATCATCAAAGCTTTAGATCTCTTCTCCTTTCTGAATGAAATTATTTTTTGCAAGCCAAGACAGTGAGTGGGAACTTCTGTCAAACTCTCTCACATGCACACACACACACACACATACACACACACACACGACAATATTTAATTGGCCCACACATACAGCTGACATATACATGCAATTGACCCACACAGACACATCAAGGTAGAGAGACACATGCAGTTCACACACACACACACACACACACAATTCATGCACATCTGAATAGGGTGAATGTGTGTGCGTGTGTGTGTGTGTGAGAGAGAGAGTGAATGCATGTACAATAGTGAGGTAAGGTACCTTGTGTGTGTCAAACTCAATAGGACTGCTCTGTCCAGTGGGTGGAATGACCAAGTGTGTGTGTGTGTGTGTGTATGTGCGTGAAGTGCAGCAGGTGGGAAACGGTATGTGCGTTTCCTTGCATATATGAAGAATGTGTGTACAGTATGTGTTTATATACGTGCGTGTGTGTGTGTGTGTGTGTGAGAGAGAGAGGTCCGGCGGGTAAAATAACCATTGATTTCTTTTTGTTTCAGACCAGTCAGGGTCGACAGGTTCCTCAGTCTGATCAATGATTTCAACGCGTTAAGGTGCACATAATTGACAGGGGAGGGGATGAATTATTCTCCATGCAATCCGCCTGTGTGTGTGTGTGTGTGTGTGTATGGGTACCCTGCAGGACACTCATACCTACAACTTTGCCTTTTTTATGATAATTGACAGCTCCCCCTGTAGAAAATGTTTCATGACCCATGGAACAATCTATGCTACTGATCTTTAAAAGGTAAAATGTCAAAAATACAATTCTGCAGGACTCTGACGTGTGTGTGTGTGTGTGTGTGTGTGTGTGTGTGTGTGTGGTGTCTCTGAGCTAAAGTAGGAGATAATTGCTAGTAGATTGGATAGGTATTCCTCCTTCTATCAGGTACATAATTGATTAGAAACAGTAAAGAGAAATTGAATGCGTGTGCATGCATGTGCACGAGATTGAGATCTGAACTTATGACTTCATTAGTAGGGTGACTAAGATTCATAACCATGCATGTTTCTCTGTGCGTGTGTACATGCATGTTTTAGGTGTATGTGTGTTCACATGCGTGAGTGTGCGCGTGTGCATACGCATGAACAGAGAGCCTGCTCTCTCCCCTAAGAAAATCCTTCATGCTGTCAATGCCTCGGGGAGCAAGGAATGAGATGGAGAGATAAATGATGGAGGGATGAAGATTAGTGGGAGAGATTGAGGGCGAAAAAAAAAAAAAACAGGAAATGAGACAACGGGAATGAAAGTGGGGTTTGGAGATGGGAGTTGAGAGAGGGAGAGAGAGAGGGAGTGGGATATTAGGAGATGGGGATACGAGCAACATTAGAAGAGAGAGGTATAGACAGAGAGGGAGATGGAGGGAGAAAGACACAGCCAGACAAGAGTAGAGAGACAGAAAGAAATCCACTAATGTGTCAGAAGAAGAAGACAGAAAGATATGAGAGATAGATTAAATGGAAAACTACAGTGAAAATGTGGTCTTTTATAGTTCAACAGGTAGAACATGGCACTAAGGTTTCAGTATTTGATTCCTTCTGGAGCCGCTCGTGGTTACATGTATGCACACTGGTATCGTAAAGTGCTTTGGATTAAAGAGTCCAAATGGCATGCGTCATAGTAAAAAAAACAAGATGTCTTCCATCTACTGCTGTTGCAAAGACGCTTTACCTAGAAACTACCAAGAACAAAGTCATTGAAACCAGAGATGAAACACTTCCATACTGCATACTATTTCTGAGAAATGACCTGACAGAAGAAGCCAGGTGGAGGCTAAAATCTCTTATTAATTTCACCTATAAAACCCCCTAAGAGAGACTTTTAAGCCTTTAGACCAGTGATTCTCAACCTCTTTCATATCAATGAATCCTAATTTAATACGCATTACGGCCATGGACCCCCAATTGATGAGATCTTGTCTCTTGGAACCAAATCTGAGAACATTTTTAATGGTAGATATGATTTTGTCCATAATTCCATGTCTGTAGAGATAACAGTGAAACTAATCGTTCTTCTACATTCTCTAATTGTGTTAACTTTGTGTAAATGAAATAACGGCGAAGTTTAACAATTCATCAATTTGCTGGGGACCCCCTGGAACCCCTCCAAGGACCCCTGGTGGTCCCCGG
>NC_136020.1:13126738-13214238 GCF_048128805.1 Centroberyx gerrardi
TGTGGTTTCACCAGATGAAAGAGAAGATGCACACTCATCATTCAGTGCTAGCTTTAATTCTCTCTTTTTATCTCTCTCTTTTTCTCTTTCATTGCTCTTTGTATTACTTATTTATATATGAATATGTATTAAGTATAAATAAAATGGCAAGAACAAAATGCAAGCAATTTGCAGCAGAGTGGAGGAGCCGGGGGTGCCGGCAGTATTCGGCACTACTGGGAAGTGAACTAATGCTGCATTCAATTCAAGTTTGAAGCTGTAAATTCCCAGCCGGTAGGTCGTAAATACAAGCTCTTTGTGTTCCAGTGGTCCCGCTTATGAAAACCAGAGGAGAGAATACTTTCCCAAGTGCGACAGGTAACGTTATGTCAGCGATATCTCACGCATCGGACAATGATATCGGATCTGGAAGTTCAACTATATTTCAAATTGATATGTTTATTCATTTACTGCAAGGGTGTTTTGATAAATTTAAGGTCACGTGATGCTGGAAATCAAATGACAGTTCCATTCCATCCATTCCACTGCATTTTTCCTAGAAGTAAATCTGGAGCTGGACGACATGATACACCCCCCCCCCCACCCCCCCACCCCCTCCAGCCCAACCAACCAGAAAACTTCAAGAATTTCTCTGCATTGTTTTCTTTTGCATCTCTTGTTTTTCTGCTCCTAAGTGTTTCCCTCTCCCCGCTCCTCTCTTCAGCCTCCGCATCCATGAACACAAACGGCTCATTATCTTCATGAACACAAGTGGAGTCTCAGCCCCCTAATGCTCCGTTCCTACTTTCCTCTCTCTCTCTCCTGTTTCTCTCTCGCTCTCTCTATCCCAATTTTCTTTCTCACTCAACCGCTCTTATTGTTTCCCATGCTCTCTCTCTCTCGGTTTCTTGCTTACTCATTCACACCTTGTTTTCGTGTTTTCACTCTCATTCTCTTGTTCCCTCTCTGTGTCTCTCTCCCTCTTTCTTTTCTGCCTGGCTATCAGCCTCCTTTAACCTCCCTTCTCTTTTTTTCTCTATTTCTCTCTGTCTCTTCTTTCTTCCTCTCTCACTCTCTCATTCCCTCTCTCTCCTTCTCTACCCATTCTCAATCTGGCACCCCCTCTTTCTCTCTCACTTCAAACACATCAGGCGTGTGAAATGGAGAGAATAGGACATCTTAGGCCATCCAGGAAAATTACAAGATCCGATGAAAGCCCCATCTTCTCCCATTCACTGCATAATGTTCCTCTAACCTTAAAGTCACAATGAAATGGCATTTTGAGAACATCTTGCTCCCTTAATTTGATGTAGTTTCTGTTGAAACAGGATATTGGGGTGGGACATAACGCAGGCAGAGATCATTCAAAAGTGTAAACCAATGGGATCTTATTATATATGGTATTATATATTTTTAGATATGGTTACATTGGTTGGAATTTTTATGTACGACTACTGGTACACCATGAAGTAACCAAGGAAATACATAAATGTATATTTAAATTTGAAATTTTGATATAAAAATACAAGAAAAATATTTTTTTTTGGTTTGTATTATGGCATGGAAAATTAGCTAACAAGGTGAAAAAGTATTTTTTTCATTTCATTGTGACTTTAAAGGAACAATATAAATGTCTGTTTTTCGGCCCTCTGTTGCTGATGGATATAACACAATAATGATTCAACATATCCACTTCATGAAAGCTGCTCTAAACACCCGGTGTAAGGTAAGTCTATCCTGGGGAAAAATCCTCAGTAAGTGTGTTTTATGTGTTTTATGTTTCCGGCAGCAGAAAAAGCAGTTTGTTTGGAATACATAGAACAAGAACGGGATAGTTTGCATTAGAAGTGAGCGCCACCACGGCTGAACAGACAAAGGAAAGAGCGTCAACTACAGAAACTCAAACTGCATCAACAGAAAATCCAAGGAAAAATATGTCACAGTGCTGGACACACTGTTTGATTGACAGGTGATCTGTGGGAAGTGCAGCACAAAAACACCACAGCAATGAGCGCTGAGCACTAAAGATGTCACCAAAATACGTGGATTACATCTTTAGTACCACACACACACACACACACTCATGTACGTCATACCACATATGACATAGCATACACATACACATGTAGAGAGCCAAGAAATACACACATACACACATGGCTGCATACATACACACACACACACACACACACACTGTACATTCACTCATACTTACACACCCACCACAGAGACAAAAAACAACTTTGGCTCTGTGCGCACCCTTCATGTAATTACAAGAGAAGGCAGATCGCATGTGGAACATGGATTGTGACGTGCGGAACAAAACCGGAGTCTTTTTCATGATGCTGCCGCTGGAAGCTCAGCGAACACAATGACATGAGATCCAAACCCTCAGGGGAGAACATGTGTCCTTGTTCGCTATACACAGAAACAAAGGCAAGCCAAAGATGAACAAATGGATGTTACGTGCATGTGTGTGTGTGTATGTATGTGTGGGCAGGTTGTGGATTTGTTTGTGTATCTGCAAGATGAAGAGAGACAAAGGTATGCGTATTTTTGCAAATGTGGGAATTTTGCAAGATGAGTATGTGAATGTGTGTGTGTGTCCTCGCATGATGCACAGATATTAAAAGAAGCTATGGATTATGTGTTTCAGTGTGTGTGTCCATGTGTGTGAACGTGTTTTGTAAAGGTTTGCGCACTGTAGCTGCCTATCTATTGCGGTTGTGTGTCTGTGTGTATATGCATTACATTTTTCTATGTAGACGTGTTGGCATGAGAAAGAGAGAAGAGGAGGAAAGCATGGGGAACTGAAAAGTATGGTAGTGATGGATGAATATGACATGACATTTGGTTTAATTTTCCTGGAAGAGAAAGACAGTCATGATATCAAAAACTGGTCAGTCTTGATTGATTGATTGATTGATTTTATTTATGGATTAGTAACAAAAAACAAAACAAAAAATCCAAAGGATAACATGTTAAAGTGAAAAACACTTATTTCCAACATGGTCCCAAGATGTTAAAAGACAAAGAAAACACAAGGAAGTCAGTAAGCCAGTCAGTCAATTGGTCAGTTATTGGGTCAGTCAGTCAGTCAGTCAGTCCCTCGTTGAGTTAGTCAGTCAGTCTTGTAAGCCTCTGGCAACCAAAATATCATGAAACTATATCGCCATCCCACAAATCCACGTTTGGTTTCATAATGGCTGACATAATTTCTGCAACAGAACTACTACTAGAAAGCACAACAGTGAGTGGAAGTCCTTAGATTTCACATTATTGCAACAAAAGAAAATTACTTAAATTCTGGCTGGACTGGAGTGCAATCAACAGAGCTAAATGCTCGCTCTGAGGCAGAATGTAAATTATGCACAAATCTGGCTTCACTGCTAATAGTCTTAACCCATAAGTTCCTGTTGTTAAATACAGTATATGAAACTCTTCAATTGCATGCTAAAATGTTATCTTTCCAGACGATCATGGTTTTTCTTTACAATGCTGTCCAACAGCGCTAACAAATTATATTCAACTACATCTGGTAGTCACTTTTTTGAATTACAGTAAAGGAATTATCCCACCACCTCTAATTACTCCTGAGAAATCATACATTTTCCTATCAAAATATATGTATCAAGAGTCTTGCCATTATGTTCATAAGAAGTTTAGAAATACATTTTAATTACATCTATGTACATAACATTGGGCATTTTTGCATAGTGTGAAAATGCTTGCAATTATGTTTGTTATGTGAAAAATAGTCCTCTACTTCATCCCATCATTGTATAAATTATACATTATCATGAAATATTATTTTATATATACACAGATTAAACATTTTGTTTAGTGGCTGAGTGAGTTTTCACTTTCATATATATATATATATATATATATATATTTTATATGCGTTCATAAGGGATATAGTGGAAACAAACAATCTTTGCAACGGTGCTTCTGTCACCTACTCCTTCATTGGTGCGTGTGTTAAATATATTTGCCAGGTCACACATTGTGAAGAAATGTATGGCACTGGGTTGCTTTCCCATCGAAGAGACACCACTGACTTCAATCAATGCAGTCAATTCAGTGCTATCAAAGATTCAGGATGAAGACTTATTGCTATGGATGATGTGAGCTTGCACACTAACATGTCTCATAATGAGGGATTAGAGGCTTTGGGCTATTTTTTGACCTTGAGGGACAATAAGACACTAGTTTTTTGGTGGATCTGACTCAATTAGTTCTAACTAAGAGCTACTTTAAATTTAAAAATGCCTACTCTCTACAATGCCAAGGACACATTATGGGAAGCCCATATCGACCTAATTACGCAAAGATTATGTGTATAATAATAACCTTTTTTTTTCCAAAGAGATGATAGATAGGTAGAGATGATAGATAGATTCATTGACAATATATTTTTCATTTTTCAAGGCAGTGAGGAACAATTCGAGGATTTTAAGGTTTGCATCAACTCAAGAGGCCCCTCTATAAAATTGTCCCTGGAAGCCAGTAGAGATGCAGTGGGCTAGCAAGACTGAGGGGCAAGAAAATTGACAGGAATAACTATCTTGATTACTCTAATTATCATCGATCCAACCTGAAAAAAGGTTTACCTCATAGCCAGCTATTGAGAGTCTGTAGAATTTGCAGCCCATAACTGTTTGAGAAACAAGTTTTGGCGCTGTCCAGTCTTTTTTCTTCCAAGGGTTATGAGGACACAGTACCTGAAGATTATATGCAGAAAGCCCATAATTTGGAGCGGTTAGGTTACTGATCCCCAAACCTCCTCTATCCAAAGATCAAAGTATCATTTTTGCTCCTACCTTTTCTCAGAAAATCAAACAAATTGTCAAGAAGCACTGGAACATTTTATCAAGTGATCCTTGTGCAGGCCATGTCCTCTCTAATCCTCTAGTATTTGCAAATAAACATGCCAGAAATTTGAGAGAGAGTTTGGCAGGAACAGGTGATCCAGATCAGATGCAGTGTTTCTGCAAAGACAAAGGGGTTTGGATACACAATTTGTGAGCTGAACACCTGAGGGGTTTAAATGAAGAATTATGGTTGGGATGCTTTCTGTGACCCATTAACTTTTAAGATGTTTACCTTACCTTTTGTATGTATTTATTCATTATGGAGGTTTAGACCTCTGAATATTGTATCACAAATATGCATTCTCTAGCCTAGGGGTTCACATATTGTATAGCAACAGAGAGGTTGATACAATCTTCTAAGCTTTTGTGCCTAGCGGTGTACAGGGAGACTTAATGAAATTCAAAAGAAGGTTGAATGTTTTATTTAAGTTGGAGATAGATAATATGTTTATAATTTATGTAGATTTGGATAATTTGCCATATGGGGCTCATCAGACTTTTTTCTACAGTACTTTTCGTAGTGAAATGTATTTGTATGTGTGGTATTGTTTCTTGTATATAATGTAATATTTCTCTATTATGAAGCGTACTCACTCATGTTTTTGAATACTTTATTGATTGATTGATTGACGGCTTATATGTCTCACTACCTCCCAATACAATCAGGCTGAAACGTGTTTGTCTGTTGCTACTGATGTGTTTTAAGGATAAATGAAGACATATTAGTCTAACAGTTGGAGCGGTGGTCATGTCTTCTTCTTGTCTACACTCTTGTCTAACACTCCCATGGTTCAGGACTGGATTCCCACTGAGGTCACCCGTGCTCAAAATTTCTCTATTTCTCTGTAAGGTGCTTTGGGCAAAACTAATCACCAAATGACATATAGCATGATGCTGAAAAAGGTAGAAAAGGTGTGGACCTTTTTTCACTTCCTGGTAGGGAGCCAATCATGCACAGTTGCCAGGACAACAGACCAGGCAATCCACTCTTGAGTGACATAAATGTGAAATTTCCTCCATTTCCTCAAGCGCACAGTAGGAATAATAATAGTAATAATAAATACAAGATTTCGCTCTGTGTGGTTTTGTACAATTGTGATTTGATTTAATGAACGGTCGGTTGAAGACTGCAATTGCTGACAGAAAAGCCAGTTGTCTAAGGTAAAAGCCTCTACATTTCTTATATTCAAATACGGTATATGCCAATTGTGCATGTACCTATGCAAACACATTGTGTAACGGCCAATTTTAGCCTGCTGTCTGGTACCACTGCTCTTATCATCTTAACTCTATTGAAAACTATGAGTCTGACTGAACTCCAAAACCTAGAAGCTGCTTTTTGGATCCTTGAAACTCTATTTCTAACCCTAAACACAAGCCCCCTGTAGAAGTGAAGACTGACAAAGTGTCCTGACTTTGGAACATTTTCCTTATCTTTCTATTATTATGAGGACATAATGGTCCTGGCAACAGATAGCAGTTTAAGGACCAGGTCACACACACCTGAACTGGTTAATCTTGCTGAGTTCTCACCCAGCAAACACAAGTCTTTTTCTCATTATTGTGAATGCCACGTTAAACACATAGCATAAGTAGCGCTTCAATTCAAACAAGTTTTCACTAATTGATTAGCAACATAAGAGTCACGTCCAGCGCTTCCCCCAAGCATCGGGTTAATGTTGCAAGCTTAAAAAAAACTGAGATGCAAATTGGACACAATAGCTAGGAAAAAAATCAGCTACACTTGATGTACAATTAATGAAGAAGAAATTTCAACTATAAAGCCAATGCATTTCAATCAAGTCACCACTTGATTCAAGGTTCTGACGGATTGTGTTTGCTGTTAAATGGACGATGGCGAGGAACTAATAATGTAGCAGTGAAATGGTGTGATCCCTATTTGAGAGGGTGTTTGAATGTGGATATGGACATGTATAACCACACACACACACACACACACACACACACATAGAGCTGTGTGCTGGTCACTGGAGAGTCATTTGTCATGATTAGCAGAAGGCTACTGGCTGACCATGAAACACCTTTATCCACTGCTATAGGGCATAGACTGATGAAGTCAGAGAGAGAGAGAGAGAGACAATTAGGGAGTGTGTGTATGATAGATAGATAGATAGATAGATAGATAGATAGATAGATAGATAGATAGATAGATAGATAGATAGATATGCGTCAGGTTTCAGAGCACTTTTTTTGAGAGGGCTTTGGATGATTTTATGAACTGCTTCTACTACTACTACAAACTTCCAAATCACACCACACACTACCACACACACACTAGTATGCCCTCCTACACTTAACTATTATCTGCTTGTGCCAGCGGGCAACCTACTCTATTTTCTGAGGGTGGAGAGTGTCCCTCCACTTAAGAAAAACTGTTGTAAAAAATATCCTTTTACCTCCAAATGACCCCTATACTCAAAATTATCCCACCATTGATAAAGACAAAAGAGGCGTGCATGGGGTCTTTAAAGCTATAGGAGCCACAGGGCAAACGGAGCCGCACACATCACATTGGGTAATGGGGCTGTCAGGCTGCAGCTGAGGCTCCTTATGACCCACAATGGCCACGCTTACCCATATTCTGACCTTGTGTATTGGGAGTGATGAAAGAGGCTAATTTCTACGGTTTGGGAGGCCACTGTGATGCATGGCATCATTTTTAGCCCGCTCCCAGGTGCTCTTGGGAGTTCTTCTGTGTGTTGCTAAAGGTCATTTCAAAAAGGTCACATGCCGACAGAATACACAAACACCCTCACGCATGGGTGACTAGACTACGCCACTATGGGCGTGCAAAAAAACAAAGAAAATAGATACGTGCACATGCAAACACACAAAAATATATCCTGACTGACGAAAGCCTGTAGCACAACATGCAGTTTGTTTACTGGTTCGGCGTAACACACAGAAAAGTGATCTTTCAGCATTTCTCTAGACTATAAAATTATTCCTCTCTCTCTCTCTCTCTCTCTCTCTCTCTCTCTCTCTCTCTCTCTCTCTCTCTCTCTCACACACATACACGCACAAAAATGACAAAAAACGAGGCCAGGCACACACACAAACACACACCCACACATGCACGAACGTCCTGCATTCTGACCATATGTTGTTTTGATCAAACGACATCAGAGATCCGTATGTGAAACTCATCACCTCGATTTCAGCCCAACTAGACTCCAGCTAGTCAACTAAATGTCCCGAAAGCTTGCGGTGACGCAACATGTTTTCCCACTTGACACAAATTGCTCTTGGCCAAATCGGCCAGAAACTTTTTGGACGTGAATCAGATTTTAAAGGAGATGTTAGGGTGATTAGAGGCATATCTGGGATGACTTTATTTATTTTTTTTGCCGTAGAGGGGAAAATCCATGCATAATCTGTGGCATAATTAGACAGCATTAGCGGGGCTCCCCTAGGAGAGAGATGGAGAGACGGGGGGGAGAGATCAAGACGGAGATAGAGAGAGAGGAAATAGCAAATGAGAGAGACGGAGAGAGAAAAGAACACAGGGAGAGAAAGAGAAGAAGAGTGGACAATGAGAGAGTAGAGTAATAGAAGAGTAATGGAGAGATAGTTTAATCAATTCAAATAGAGACAGGAGAGAAGAGAGAAATGGAGGGAGAAAGGAGTGAAATAAGGCTAGAGAGGCAAATACAGAGGGACATGAGAAGCACAGTGCTAAACAAACACTTCTATTTGTGTCTGATTCTGTTTAGCTCCGCTGTTAGAAAATAGAAGCAGCTTTTTGGTTTTGTTTTCTTTTGGTTGCGTGTGTGTGTGTGTGTGTGTGTGTGTGTGAGAGAGATGAGAACAATTCTCTGGGTGAGACTTAGGTTTCTTTTACTGTCGATGTGAGTGAATGTGTGTGTGTAAGTGTGTGTGTGTGTGTGTAGTGTGCGAGAGCGTGTGAGATCCTCCAGGCTCCTGACACTAATCTGTGAATAGGAGTGGGATGGGAGCCGCTCTATTTTGGGGTCTGGTGGCGATTGTCCGTCTGTCACTGTGGGAGGAGAGATAAACCAGTATACCACTGGAGAGAGAGAGAGAGAAAGAGAGAGAGAGAGAGAGAGAGAGAAAGAGACATAGCAAGAAAAAGAAACTAAAAGATCATCTCAATATGTTTCCATGTATAAACTGTTGCTTGTTGGTTTTTTGAAAATGTGCATTTTATATACTACTTTGGCAATATGGTTTCTGATAAACAGAGTTATTGAATTAGAGTCCAAGATTTAGAAAAAGAGAGAGGAGAGACAGACAGACCAAGTGAAAGAGGAGAGAAACAGCAGGAAAATGAAAGAGAGAGACAGAAAAAGAGTAGAAAAGGACAGAGAGAATGTAGGGAATAGAGTGAGAGAGGGAAAGAATTAGAGAAGAGAGAAGAGGGAGAGAGTTGAATAAGTCATTCTACAGTAGAGAGAGATACGATAACTTAGTCTACAAGTGTGTCTAAAAGTGTGACACAGAGAGAGAAACAGGAGAGAGCACAGTGAAAGAGGGAATAAACAACATGTACAGTCAACATCCAGAGTTTGAACGGAAGCCATCGCCCAATCACCGCTTCTCAGTTTAACTCAATCGCTTTTCACCCTCTGAAAGACTCCCATAAGCCTATATACAGGAGCAACATTTCTTCACAAGACCCGCATGGAAAAATAGATACAATGCAAATGGTAAAGTTAAAAAAAAAGTAAATAAAAGAAAAAGTTTTGTGAAACAAGGACTGAGCGAGAGAAAGTGAGTGGGAGGGAGAGGGGGCGGGAAGAATAGGACAGAAGAGGATATGAGTTTAGAGAGCAAGAGAGACGACAAAAAGAGAGATGAGCTAGAGCGAGAGAGAGATTGAGAGAGAGAGAGAGTGGCTTTCTTCTACTTTGTGCTTTGCTGCCATTACACCTGCTGTCTGACTCTCTCTCTCGCTCACACACACACACACACACACACACACAATCAGACGCACACGCTGTCACATCTAAGCCCGCGCTGTGGCAATTCAGTAAGACAGAATAAATTACACTGTCTCGCTGCATATCACGCATGACTGCATACACACACACACACACACACACACACACCCTCACCAGCACCTGCACTCCTAAATGAAGCACAGTACATCCATTCACTATACAATCCATTTCAGACACGCATACATACACTCATGCGCGTAGGCTGACACACACACATGCACACACAGAGAAACGCACATAAAAAACACAATGTAAACTGATGGTGAATTATTTTCTCCTCAAAGACTAGAAAAATACCCAAAAAAAAAAAAAAACGGTGCAAAAAAATCAATCAGTTTTCAGAACAGGCAAAAGCTGCGTGATGGGACAATCACTGCACAGTCTGTTCCCATTCAAATCAAGACAGGACAGAGCTGACGCCTCCACTGCACAAAGCCAAGGCCGCTATCGCCGTCCATCACTTATTAACATACATACAAGTCATAACGTCGTTTTTGATTCTCTCTCCTCGCCAAATATTTCAGTCGTCCCTTTTCACCGGTCTCAAGGATGTGCTGTGGAAAGTTACGCCGGCTCCAATCAAAAAGCATGTTTCACTTCATTCAAGGGCGCACTTATCTATATGGCTTTTGTTCGGTGACCCCGGCGAGAATAAAATACATCGACTCTGCAGAAGGAATGCTCTCAACGGCTCCGTGAGGGCTTTAGAATCAAAGGAAGGAGACTGAGTGAGCCACAAGAGCTTCAGAATCACAGAGAGACGGGTTGGGTGAGTCATGTGGATTTTAATTTCTTCACCCGCGAGGAGCAATCTGGACATGAGCCTCGGATGGCAGCGTGGCCTACGGGTTCGGGGTCAAACGGTAGCCAAACAGTCGCCTTTCTCATGTATTGAACGGAAGCGTTTAGGTGTTAAAGAGCGTGTTTGTGCGGCTGCGAGAGGCTGCGCACTTCATGCTGCAACAGGGAGGTCGCTGGTGTGATTTCCAGTAAAGGGAGAGAGGTGATGATGAGGATAACTTTTATTTACCATTTTACAAAAGGAGTTTACCAGGATCTGATGTGAATGTGCTTTATGCCATATGGTAGATTGGATAGTTCCGGTCCTCACTTCAACGACATTATAAAATAACGGATAGACACACACCTGTGACTTCATAAGTAACAGGTACTGATGTGTCGCTTAGCAACCACTACTGTTCAGGAACTATACTGCATGGCAGAACATAACATTTTTCCTATATATAAAAGCAATAATCAACTCCACTTGGCTGTTGTCAAATCACTGTGAAGCACTGTGTTGAGTGGCCTACTGCTTCAACGCTGTATAGGTTTATAGAGAAAACCTTGCATGGATGTTAGAGGAAAGGGGTTGAGCAGAGTTATGGAGGTCTAGTCCAGATGGGCACATCCCATTACAGATTTTTTGTTGAATACAGCCCATGATGATTTATGAGGCCAAGGCCTATCCACAAGGCCAAGAAATTGATAGCTGTGTACACACCCTCAATTGCTGTCAGGGACCTCAGCACTTAGTTATATGGTGCCAAGCGTGCCGACCTTGGAAAAGACTTAAAAAATCTTTTCACATATCCCTACTAGGGTGGAAGTTTGGAGGTGCTCTGAAAGACTTCACCGCAAAACTAGTTTCTTAGTTCAGCAAACGTAAAACAATTTGTCAGACTCCTGACTGTAGAGCCCAATTTTCATTGATTTAGGATTTATCACCTCTTTCAGTTAAAGGGGAATACCACTCAATTAAGAATTCACATTTGTCTATCTTCAGCCACACGATAGTTAATTCAATATTTTAGTTTAATTGAGTTTCCTTCCAAAACAATGTGATATATGAGACTTGATCGATCACATTGAGCAACCAAATTGGAAGCACTAGCACACAATTCCCCCAATGTTTTCTATGGTTTGAGAGTGTAAACAGTGCTCCTTCCAACCGTGGAAGTCTTATGTGCCATGCATACATTCACAGTTAAACTCAGTCCAGCCCATCTATGCCAGTGTAACTACAATGACTTGGCAGTCAGCTTGCTGCTGCTCTACCACTCTGCTCACAGCCATAGTGAGACTCTAATAATGACAAATAGGCAGACTCACTGGATACAATGCAGTAGCAACAAGTGAACATTTCAGTAACAAGTTTTCATCAGGTCCAACACAATCTTTCAGCCCCTTAAATTATTCTTATCATACAATATAATATATGGCTGTCAAATTGAATTTTAATTGCAGTGGAGAGAGGAGAGGCAGCAGAAAACAAGATAGAGACAAACACCGTGGAAAAAAACCCAACTTGTTAACACTTGTCACTTGATTGAGACTTTCTCTTTAATATCTGAGTCTGCTGTGTGTGTGTGTGTGTGTGTGTGTGCGTGCGTGTGTGTGTGTGTGAGTCTATAGGTGGATGTTGTCAGTCAGCCTTCTGCTGCCATCTATTCTCATTATCTCCTTTTCTCCCAGTGCCAAACGTATATCTCTCTCTCTCTCCCTCTCCCTCTCTCTCTCTCTCTCTCTCTCTCTCTCTGGCTGATAGAGGTCCCGAGTGTTGTATTTCTGTCTGTCAGAGAGCGAGAGACATAGAAAGAAAGAAAGAAAGAAAGCAAGAGAGAAAGAGAGAAAGAAAGAGAGTGACACTGAACCTCATGACAATCAAGAAAGGAGAGAGGGAGAGAGAGAATCTAGTTTCATTCGAGAGTGGAGAGAGGAGGAGAGAGACACATTTCAGTCTCATTTCAGTTGAGACAGAAGAGAAAGGGAGAAAGGCAATTCAGTTCAACTAAGAGAGGAGGGAAACGGAGGGAGAGAAACAGAGGGAGAGAAAGGAAGAGAGAGAAAGGAAGAGAAAGAGAGGGTGACATGGGGGACAGGCGTGCCCTCATACATTTTGATGACACAGGCTGCTACCCCGTCGATCGCTGTGCCGTGACATTGCAGAGACATGGCGTGATGACAGACACACACGCACACACACACACACACACACACACACACACACACACACACACACACACACACACACACACACACACACACAGACACACACACACACACACACACACACTGGCTGTTGCTGCTGCGTACCTGACAGCTCGACACGGCTCTGCCCATCAGTGCTGACAAGGACATCCATCCTCAGTCCTGGAGAGACCCCACACACACACACACTGTCAAATGCTCAGACGTACACACACACAGACCACACAAGCATGCACACACACATACATGCAGACTTATACAGACACAAATGTACAGGTCATGCCACACAGACACATAAAAAACATAGAAACTCACAAATTCATAGAAATATAAGGACACATACACACAAGCGCAGATGTCCATACACACTCAGAGGCGCTCACACCTGTCATCACCTGCGAACACACACCTGGCCAACAGCACAGAGCTTTCATCGCTGTCCAGTGAAACCTGAGGCGTCACAGCCAACTTGACCGGCCTGAAGCTCCCGGGGATGGGCAAAATTGTTTTCCAAGGCCAAGTGAACCGAACTCTATAGCCAGATACTTTTGTTTTTTTTCCCATCAAATCCCTGGGGACTGAACCATGATGTGGCCTCACCCTGCTCACGCTGGGCCCAGAAGTCAGAGACGTGAGGGCATGCTGGGTGAACACACCAAAAACTATTTGTCTGATGTGGTCCTTTTCGGTGCGCTGTTTGAAGCGACCAATCACACGATGCGAGGCCATGGGCAGCATGTGTGAGATGGAAGCTGGACCATCTGGCATGAGCAAGGAGGAGTTGAAAGCCTTTTTTTCTCATGTATTTTTACTTACCTGCTCTCACTCTCTACAGTTTACATCCCTAATCTTTGGTCCAGCCTACACCAGGTAAAATTACAACTTTGTTTTCCGTGTTTGGGCAGCCCACATGCAGTAATGAGAGGAGGCATTGGGAAGTGGCCACAGGTTGCCGACAATTACTGTTTACCAAAAAGAACACTTGGTCTTCGTTGGATCAAGCCTAAACCTCTTAGTTACAGGACAGTCCCTCTAAACACCCCGGCCACCCTGCCGCTTTTTCTTTGTTCTTGTTAAATATGCAATGAATCCTCCCCCAGAATTACAGATCTCAAGGGGGGAAGTGAAGTGAGAACATGTTTGCTTCACTGAGCATACATTTCCATGGAAACAGGCGGGACAACAGCGTGTTATCTCCAGAGAAACCCTCTTTGTTAAATCTCTATTGTGCGCTGATGATGGGAGCGAAATCCAATGCATAGGTAATGCTGGCTCTGCTAGATGCGAGTGTAATGAAAAACAGGTGGACGGGGAAGGAGGGGAATGATGCAGCCGGCTTGTTGCATAACCGATGTCAAATCGATCTGCTGTTTGTTGTGGGACATTAACTTGATTTCAGCTGTTTCCTTTGTGGTCATGTTTGTATTTGCGCTCATGGGACACAAGGGAGGAATGGGGCTTGTTAGCTAGCCAGCCAAGTAAGTCCTCAGTATCAACACTGTCTGTGTGTGTGTGTGTGTGTGTGTGTGTGTGTGTGTGTGTGTGTGTGTGTGGGTGTGCACATCTTGGGTCCTGTGTTCATGGTCTGATCTACACCGGTCTTGACGAGGCTTGTTTATGCTTCATCAGCTGTGTTAAGTTTGCAGTTGAACTTTGGTCGTGCCTTCTGGCTGTCAGAAAGCATTACAGCAGCCACACAGGCACGGACACACACACACACACACACACACACACACACACATAGGCATAGGCGTACAGACACACCGACACACTGATAGACACACATATATAGGAATAAAGGAATAAAGGAATTATGATTGACAGACAGAAAATGGCTTGTGACCCACAGACAGGAAGACAGTGACAGACTCAGGATCTAATGGTGTTGACTTGATGACTGGTGGTCCAGCGATAGAGCGGGAGAGTGAGAGAGAGAGAGAGAGTTGCTGAAAGACTAACTGAAGAGAGAGAGATAATGAGATAACAAGCTAATGAACAAGAGAAAGAAGGACTGAAAAAGGACAAGAGACAGATAGAAAGAAAGAAAGAGAGCGAGAGATAGAGAGGCAAACACACAAATATGTCACGGCTGTAATGCCTTTTATAAAGCGGCTAGATCAAATGAAACATGCGCTGAATCATAAGGGCGCAGGCAGTTTCAATTGTTACACTACATTACACCATAAAACACTCCACATGTTATACAAATGACACTCGTGTAGCCAGAATACACAGAGACATTTCACAGGAATTCATTACTGTGTATAACCTACATGAGCCTGGCATTTACTTTCTGCCCTGGTTTTGCCCCAGTGCTTTCATATCCACCACACACACACACACACACACACACACACACACACACACACACAGAGAGAGCTTGAAAAGTTTTATTCATAAATTTGACTTGACTGCCAGCTAAATTCTGTATGCCTTCCTACTGTATAGACAGTAGACGATTTAATTTTAAGCCTGAGGATTTTGCGCTGATAGATTCTGGAAGGACAAAGCAGGAGGAGATCCAGGAGGATTTTGTTGTGACAGAGAAGGATTTGTGGTGCAACCTATATACATACAAAGCAAGTTGTGCAGAGCAAGTGGCATTTAGCCTTCAGATGATGACACAAGTCTGAGAAGGAACTCACCGCTCTTGCAACTCCATTTCTGATTGGTTGTGACAATAGAGCCAAAAGAGTCAAGTAGACTGCCACACTGAATATTCTGACTAAACAGGACAACTTTGCACTAAAACTTTTTTTTTTTTTAATGTTTTTCAGGAAGGAAAGAAATGCATGCTTACTACTTCCTGACATCCATGTATTTATAATATTATGCGATAGTACTTTGGAAGGTTTCAAGGGCCCAAGGGTCATGAAACTCACTCAACACATTAATAACCATGTAAACTTTCAATTCAATTAGAAAAACTAAAGACCAAAAATGAAGTTAAGTGTCTTAATTTATTTCCTTATCCATTTCCCCCCACGACTACAGCACTTTGCAGCAGAACCATTACTGCTCATCCATAATATAGAGCTCTCTTGAGGTGTAGCAGAGACATTGCATGTGATCGCACAGCATACAGCTGATGGTCTCATTTCACTGCACATTATGTTGGCATCTACAGCACATTCATGATTGTCCCTGCATAATATACTTTGTGTTGAGGATTACTGTAAGTGCTCCAGCATTCAACCCCGTTTACTGCATAGTGTCCAATTACCATACAATAGGTCTAAAAAACTGAGCTCAGCAGTTTTTAAGGATGTGTATTGAACCTTGTACATTATTACTAGTTTTTGAGACAAAAAAAGGACCCAAAGCAAGAAAGCTTTCAGGTGGAATTTTTCTTTCAGCATTTGCAGAACTATGATGGATGTTCTCACTGACTGTCATCTCTCTACCTTAATTTGATTTCCCATGGACTTTAACAGCCTCAAAAGGATAAGTATTACCTGAACACTGAGATCCTGTAAACCAAGCGTTCCTCTTCAATCATATCTGACTGATAAATGCTGATGGGTAACATCCTGACTCATTCAAACACATAACCAAGGTCAAACACTGCCTTACACTCAAAGTGCATTAGCATTTTATTTTGCTTCACTGTGTCTGAAACCACTTTCCCATGTGTAGTTTTAAATCTAGCTGAAACTGAAGCTGGTTTTCAGATTGATTTTAAGTGTTTAAATCCTCCCTCACCAGAGAAATTATCAAGAAATCTTAAGCAACTGCACAATATTATTTATTATTGAACCCTTATTTAACCAGCAAAGTTGTCAAATAATATTTTTTTTATTTACAGCAAGAGCTTGGGGATGTAGTAAAAGGGGAAGGAGCTTTACACAATTATACACACTCACACAGAAAGAGGACTTAATATTAGGAAGATGTTCCTAATGTTTTGTGCACTGAATGTATAAACACACACACACACACACACACACACACACACACACACACACACACACACACACACACACACACACACGCACACACACACTTAAATGGAATGGGAAAGCATTCCTAATTGAGACAGGGGTTGTTCAGAAAGGGGTGCAACTTACTCAGTGAACCAAATATTAGGAACACCTTCCCATTCCATTTAAGTGTGTGTGTGTGTGTGTGTGTGTGCAGTACATGTAGTAATTCATAGGACTAGATCCAGATAAGCACAAGCTGTGTTCATGTCTTTATGCACTAACGCTCTAAATACAACTGAGACTGTGACACAACAGATGTGCAGTGCCTCTTCCTCAGCCATTCGTCTATCAGAGGCAGCTGTCTGGAAGACTGGAGGTGTAGGGGGTGTGTGTATGTGTGTGTGAGATATAACGCATCGCTGCATTTCAGTGTGTGTGTCACACAGAGACAGCAAGTGTGTGCATGTGAGAAAGACACACGTACACAAACTTAATATTCTATGCCAAGATAATTGTAATTTGAGAAGAAAAATTGCTGAGATTCTCATGAATTTTCAACCGGGGCACCTAGACGACTTCTTCACTCCTGGCAACTCATAATATTCAGGGAGTGTGGAGAGTTTTCTCTGCTCATCTGGAATTACAGTATGAATGATTAACCTTCTCTTTGATGCCCTATTCACTCATTCAGAGAGTTTTCTCATCAAAATTTGGGAAAGATATACAGTAAAAACATCCAACACCGGTCATTTTTTCTGGTGTCACCGTTTTCACACTGCTTAATATAGAGCTAACCGCTTCTTCTTTCACCTCATATTCATCTCTTCATCCACGCTTACTCCACTGACTTTACTTTCCAAACTGCTTGAGCTGTGCTTGATGTGTCTCGTCGAGGCTAGCAAACAGCCTAAATACATAATTAGCATGCAAACAAACCTGAGTAGAGTAAAATTTAATTTTAAGTCTTACTTTCAAGCTTCAACCAAAATTTTTGGCAGCTTAATTCGGATACTGAAAGCTGTGAAAAAGACAAGAATGCTAGCGCTGACAGCCGTTCCCCTGATCAGTTTGGCTGCACACAAACTCATATGAGTGCCAAAAGGTGAATATGTTCTACCAAAGTGAAATATCTCTGTAATTATATCTGTGTATTACGCACTTAATAGAGCTGATGGCTGTGAACCTAATCTGAAACACAGTATTAGTTTGGCATCAGCATTAGTGCTGCGGTGTGAATAGACCCTCATTAACCTACACTGGACTGCATATCAGGTGGGAAATCCAAATGCTTTTCAATGTAGAGTGCAAATACAAGAGTCTGTCCATGGTCCTATCAGTTGCACAGGACTTTGCCGTTGAAAAATGCATGAATGTCTCTCCTCTTCCTATTTGGGAACTGGAAAGCTATCAGCTTTTCAACAGCTTGTGCAGTCATCTGTGAAGGAGATTTTAACTCGATTAGACTCCTCAGACTTTGAAGTCTGCGAAAAGTACAGAATGGAAGATAGAAAAGGAGAGGAGTAAAGGAGAGAAAGATGAAGAATTCACAGTAACAGCTGCATCATCTCATATCCCCTGTGAGGCAGCTGGCATTAGAGTTTCTGAGGAGGGAGAGATTTGTAAAACATGGACATTACAACAATGACTGGAGCATAATCTGCCCAATCCCATTACTGGCTAGAACCATCCACAGAGACACACACACACACACATAGATGAAAGGAAGGAGTCGTTTATGTGTCTGTGTCTGTGTGTGAGCGTGTGTGTGTGTGAGAGAGAGAGAGAGAGAGAGAGAGAAGCAGAGTGAGACAGAGAGAGAGAGACATGGTGGGAGGGAGAGAGGATGGGAGAAACATGGTGGATGACTGAGAGAATGTGAGAAAGTGAGCGAGATGAAGGGAGGGAGAGGGGAGGGAGGTATAGAGAAGAGAGAGAGAGGGAGAGAGAGAGAGAGGGAGAGAAAACAGATACAGGTGCCAAGAACTTTATAAACAATGGCTGCATAATTCAACAAGATAGCAAGATGTCAGCATCACAGGTCGGTACAAAACAACACAGAGCAGGACAGAAAATCTACTGCTGGAACTGCAGCCTGTTACATTCGTTTGGTTTTCACTACTATTCCAACCACCAATATGACATCATGTTCAGCTAGTATTAGATCTTAGGTTTAATTTCATATCAACTTTCACTGTCTTGCCAAATCAATTTTACATATTGATTTTCGGCTTCCGCGCACTTTATCATCACAAAACTTAAATAATTATCAAGCTTTCGGACGTAGACCTTCATCAGGACATGTAAAATGTTGTGTGAATATTTTGTATTGCTCTGTTGGAACAAAATTTTGTTTAACATATTTAACCAATGAGCCACAAGAGGACAATGCAGAGTTTTGTACAACGGCGAGGACGTACCATTGTAATAAAAAAGGATGCAAATGTTCAAGAAATCCTTTATTTTCAATCAATAATAATAAATAATGCCAAGTGAATGATATTCTTCCACCAAGCAAAATAGCTCTTGAACAGTAGCTAAACAAAGTGCTTTTAAGTGTTTACAGGGTATTTGAGAACGACTTAGCACTTGACTCGCCCAGCCAGAACTGAGGACCAGTTTATAAAATGTCATAGTATGACATCTCATATTCTAGTACAGTAACAGGATAACATATCATCGCTTCCCGTAGTATAGGCTATTATCTTATATTATTCTGTGGCACAGTAGCAAGGGCAGCTCTTCCAGCTTAATAGGATTAGAAACTAGTCAGAGGGTCAGAGGTTTTGTCTTCAAGCAGCCTGCATAGAAGAGCCTTGACTTCTTAGGCTAAGAGGAAATTGAAATGATCTCAGACAAGCTAAGCTGTTGATAGAGTCGGCAGCACTGAGGAATGAGCTATTACACAAAGTCTTGGAGATTGTGGATCCCATCATCAATGCTCATCTTGAATGTTTTTTTCTTTTTTCTTTTGAGAGCCAGCATCCAGAGGAAAGAAAAGCTCCCTGAGAACGAGTGCAGAAGCTGTTCTAAGCCTTATTGCAATAAGCAGATACAATAAGTTGTCGAGGTTGTGACTTTGATACCTGACTTTGGTTTTAATAATGGAGAGCAAGCATCCAGAGAGAAAATTGAAAAGCTCTCGCGGAATAAGTCCATAAGCAATGAGGCTCAGTGGGTCAATGAATCACAGGTGCTGACAGTGCAACCAGCCGCTCATCCCATGCTGAGCTATTTCTGAGCTCTACCTCTCACCTGTTTACCATCTTATTCATTTAAGTGTTCAACAGCAACAACATGGAGCATCTTAAGGTTCCTGGGCGGGGGTGGGGAGGTCTACTTTTGGTGTGCATTTGTCATCTTATTTATATGAGTGTTCATCCTACTAATAACAAAGATTTATAATCCCATGGGATGTAGGGAGGCGGACAGAAGAACCAGAAGACTTTGTGTCTCACAAGAATTGTCTCATCCCATGGAGCTGTCTATATGTTATTCTTCTGATACTTTCCTCATCTTATTTATACAAGGACTTGCATTATCCACAAAGACATAACAGAGTGTGTTATTGAGAGGGAGCGAGGGGTTGAACCTTAGATCTCGTGCACATCAAACATGAGCTCATCCTAATGAGCTATCTAAAGATGATGAATGCACACACGAGTATAGGTTCGCTATGTAATGAGGTACTTTCACTCTGGCCCTGCTTTTCCCTGTCAAGGGTAAAAAAAATCAGATGCAACCGTACAGACACAATTCAGCTGTCTGTAAATCAGATCCTTACTAGATTTGAGATACTTTCAAAACTGACAGCAAAAATATCAGATTTCAACAGTTTTGACAGCATTAAAAACAACAGATTTGTGCCACACATAGACAGAAAATCACATTTTTAGGACGTGTAAATCTAGCCAAGAATTTGTTGAACTGAAAAACTACACTAATTAAACTCAGGCAGCTTTATAAGTACTAGGTGACATTTCTGCTCTGTAATATCCAATGGGCAGCATTGTCCACATTTCATTTTAAAGTACACACAGTTCGATCCTGCTCCATGAAAGATACAGGCTACATGTAACTTTGCGCAAGTCAAGTCAAGTCAAGTTTATTTGCAAACCCCTTAAACACAGTTGCAGGCTCAAAAGGCTTCACAATGCCCACATTATGAAACAATAAGTGAAAATGAAAACGATGCCCCCCTAACCTTAGACGGAAAAACTCCAATGAAAACCTCATTAGTAAAAAAAAAAACAATGGAAGAAATCTTGGAAAGCATTACACAGAACCTCAGAATTACTCAGAAACACTCTTTTGTTCTTTCTTTCTTACTCTGCACTGCCTGTCTTCCTCTGAATATTAACAGTGGATATTGGCCACTTTTTTTCCCTGGAATGT
Organism: Centroberyx gerrardi; assembly: GCF_048128805.1. Taxonomy (NCBI): domain Eukaryota; kingdom Metazoa; phylum Chordata; class Actinopteri; order Beryciformes; family Berycidae; genus Centroberyx; species Centroberyx gerrardi. The sequence continues at coordinate 13,147,880 of NC_136020.1, forward strand.
GTTGAACATAGAAAAGTCATCTCTTTCCACCCAATACAGCACCATCCCATTGCAGCGCCAGCCCGGTGTCACTTTTAATTGACAGAGCTTCGATAGCCACCTCTCTAAAAAATGTCAACCTTTCTCTGGCCTCTGTCTCATTATCAACTTCATGACTCACTCCCACTGTCTGTCCTGCACTTTGAAAAAGGATGTATTATTTTAATTAAGATAACTTCTACCCAAACTTTTCTAAAACAAAAAAACTGTCCCTGTTTCATTATCATCAGTATGGCTTACTTCCCCTGCTTCTTCTGCACTCATAAAACAAATATATCATCTTTGATTTCAGTTTGGACAATATATCTATATATCTGGTCTTCCGTTCACAGCACATGTAAAAGGCAAATGGCACCATTATTAACAGTTAGTTATTCATTGTTTCTATCTGTATTTATATCTTGTATTGCACTGCAAAGCACTTTGCAACAAACCCGTTTTGTCAAAAGCACATTATAAATAAACTTGACTAGACATGAACAGCTCTGCGTTATCCCACACTACACTTCAGAGAAGTGAACTTGACTTTGAAGAACTCACTGCATTTTTAATCATCAGAGCCTCTCAATCCAAATTCTCCAAAATAGTGTAACTTTTCTCTCCGTCTTTCTCATTATTAGGCAGCGTTGTTTACATTCTGTCTTTTATCCTGTTTGGAAAAATGAAGTTTTTCATTTTATGTCTTTTCCTCCAAACAGCCCCAAATCATTGCGATCTTAACTGAAAAATCCACACTAAAATGTATTTCAGATTTGTTTTTCCTATCATTTTGTACACCTCACTTTCGATTGAAAATGACTGTGAAAATGGACAAACCTCTTCAAAGAAATCAAACAAAATCAGTCTTCTAATGGTGTCATCAAGATACCAATTATATGGACACAGAAAACACAGAAAGTCTCCTGCCTGGCCTTTTATGTAACAGTGACATGTTGTCCATTTCCTCCCAAATTAGCAATTTCCAACCGTCTTTTTGTGTGATTATTCACAGTTCTTTTGAAAAACTTTTTGAAAATCTCTTTCAACCTTCTATCAACTCTCTCTCTCTCATACTGAATAATGAAACAAAATGTCTTTCCTCCAAAAAGATCCGCAAACCAGTACTGTATTTTTAATGATCAGAACTTCTACACCTGAACTATCCAAAAATATCAATCTCTTTCTCCCCTCTAAGGATTTGATTGTTGACAGAGGTTCCCCAGCCTGTCTTGCATTGGAAATACAGCAGTAAAAACAGTAAAGGGTTATGGCTTTTTCTTTACAGGCCCATTGAATTTTCAGAACACCCACACTTTCTTTATTCAACATCTTCGCTCTTTCTCCTCACTGTAAGTCTAGCTGCAGTTGTGACTCTTCAACTTGTTCAACCCAACACCTAAATGGAATAAATCTGGCATATTCCTTCTTACCAACACAACCTTCCCTATGTGTATCGTATTGAACTGTATAAAGGTTATTTCTTCACTTCCAAAAAGACTCCTAACTTGTAACTTGTAACTTGCAACTTCCATCAATTTCAAAACCGCTCTCTCCATTCTCTTTGATCACCTACATACTGTTGTGGTTCATAAACTTTTTCAGCCTGAGATAAAAATTCTGAATCTGGGTTATAAATCTAAAAAAATCACCAGACACACTTACTATTTCACCAGATTTTAGGATAGAAAAGGACCTCCCAATCATATTTGGATGGTGGCTGCTGTTCCTATCGCACTCTGGAATCAGTTATAATTGTTTTTGCATTGAAATGTGAAAACACTATACACAGCCATTGCAACATTACCTCTCTCCTCACACTCTTCCTCTCATTATCAACAATATTAGCTACAATGGCTTCCCCTCCGTGTCTAGTGGTATTCAGTGAGAAGTTATGGTTTTTGCCCCAGACAAGTCCCTCGCCTCCCAACAAAAGTCCTGACCAAGCAAGACCTAATTACACTGTAGACTTCCCCCTGCTCCCCCTCTAGAGACACCGCAGAGAAGTTGTGTGTATGTGTGTGTGCACGTGTGTGTGTATGTATGTGTGTGTGTGTGAGAGAAAGTTGGAGAGTGTGCACGTGTTGTGTGTGTGCCTGAATATGTGTATATGTGTGTGTTTATCTGCCTGTCTGTAATAGGTACAGTAGGTGTGTGTGTCTGTGTGCTTGTAGGTTTGCGTACTGTAAGTCAGTGTGGGTGTGTGTGTGTGTGTGAAAAGCTTCCTATTTTAGATACTGTGAGTCAGCAGAAACATAAAGTGTGTCTATGTCTCCTCTTCTGTTTTCCTCTCCAACTTTTCCCCCCATTATCTGTGCTTGCTACATTCACAGCAGTCTGGTTCCACTATGATTAATGATGTGTTGGTCAGATTAAATATCAGAAACCCAAACTCTGACATCCTAACTTCTTCCTCCGCTGACCCCTCTATCTCAACACCATTCCCAGCTCTCTCTCTCTCTCTCTCTCTCTTTCCTTTGCTCTGCTCTTGTTAAGCTCCCTCTCTCCCTCTCTCCCTCTCTCCCTCTCCCCATCCCACTATCTCGTTCTATCTTTCTCACCCTTTCCCTGAGTCCCTTTAATCTCTCTCTCAGTTACATCCTCCCTCCATCGCCCATCGTCTTCTCTCTCACCATTCCTCCCTCTCCGTCCATCTTCCCCTCTATCTCTTCTCCGACTCTTCTTTATCTCTCTCTCTCCCCCCGAACTCTCCCCCCTCCCTCTCTCTATCTCATCCCGTCTCTTTCTCACCCTCTGTCTCTCTCGACTTCCATATTTGACTCGCTTTCATCTTTTCCTTTATCTCTTATTTCTGTCTTTCTCTTTCTTCTCCCTCCACGTTCTCCCTCCGTCTCTCTTTCCCTTCACTTCCCTCGCAGATTAATTGACCAAAGCCGAGGTAAAAAGCCATTACACCATGACAGACTTTCTGAAAGATGAATAGCTTAGACGAAAATGTCAAACCCAATGTTGTATATAATTTGCATCACGCCGTCCTACATACCATTACTAGCTGACTCATATTTGTCCGATGCAAGAGTTCACATAGTTGAGTTGTTTTGCCAATCCACAAAGTAACATTAAGCCCATTAATGGCCTTCAAAATAGGAGGAAGGCCATTAAAAAGGGAAGTTGCAGAAATGCCGAGAGGCTGTTTGTTTATGTGCATGTTTTGTGTCTGTGTGTGCATGTGAGAACGTGTATGTGCATGCATGTCTGTGTATATGAGCGAGTGTCAGTGTGCCTGTGTATACATGTCTTTGCATTTATGTGTGTATGTGTGTGCGTGACTGAATATTGACAGGGTCTGTGTGTGTGTGTGTGTGTGTGTGTGTGTGTCTAGTTGGATGCTAAAGTGTTTTTTTATTTCTTTTTAAAGCTTTTCTTCTACAACGTCAGATAGAGGTGAAAGCATGAATAAAGATGAATGCTTAAATATTACCGGCCTATTCTGAGCCCCCTCTCTAAACAAGGCCATTTTGAGAAGTTCAAATCTTTCTGGAGTGAGTCAAAATAACCTGTTCAACCAAAGCTGATACCAAATATGAAACATGCATACAAACAATCCAAAATGTCATAAAATACAGAAGCAGCCATTACAGAAGTTCCACTTTGCTGAATTCACTCTGAATGCTGCAGTACAGCTGCTGATTGCTGCATTGTGCATTTGTTATATTACGGAATCTCTCAATTTTCATCATCTATCCTTTATTAGTATGCCTAAAGCAGCGACCGCTGCTGCCTATTCTTTCTCAAATGGTGCAAATTACTACAGAACAGGATCAATTATCAGCTGTAATAGCTAAAATTACTGAACGAAAATGATGACACATCCCATCTAACGACTGCAATATTCTCTAATAATAACAATCAGATACAAGTTATCATTTTTACTTCCTTTTTTGAGCCTGGTCTCCTGAAATTTAATGATGTCTTAAAGTGCAAATATGTGCTCTATGCACAAAAGGTGAGAGAAATGCATTTTCCCACCATGTAAGGATTATGTGAAGACGGCATGACTAGAAACAGGTCGTAGTCTGGCATAGAAATAGTGCGGTGGAAAGTAAGGGTTCTTATTTAACCATGATAAACCTAACCCTGTTATTTAACCCTAAACCTAAACCCAAAGCCTTTCTGCAACCTCAACCAAATCCAACCAACCATGATTTTTTTTCCCAAAACAGATATACTGCATAATGTTTTGGAAGTGAGCCCCTCATATTCTGACTGACAGCCGTTCATATTTTAAAAGTATTCACTTGCTTTTGAATGGGTTTAACTGGACCATGGTTCATGGAACCAGCGCTGAGTTTAGGTCAATCATTCTATTCAGAAAGACGATTTCTTTTTGAAATTCAAACATTGAAAGCACTTTTGGCTTGACAGGACCTGTCCAACGTCATATCCAACCTATTAAGGAATAGCTGAAAAGGAATGGCACTACGCTGATAAAATGGATGTTATTTCAGCACACTAATTTTGTATAACACTGTTAACTTTTATCACAACATGTTTTTACCTTAATTGAAGGATTGCATTTTAGAAGGATTATATTAAATTCTACTATCCTTGGGTTTATAAAACCAACACAGACACATATACACACATATACAGTACATACATTTTGGGCATGCATACAGAAAACATCCATGTACATGTACAAGGCACACACACACACACACACACACACACACACACACACACAGGTCCATTTACTCAGAGCTTACAGTCTGGAACCATTTCACTGCTTGATAATATCCCCTAATACAGCTTTGTGTGTGTGTGTGTGCGCACATGTGTGTGTGTGTGTGTGTGTGTGTATGTGTGTGTGTGTGTGTATGTGTCAGATTGCATCAATGAACCACCCACACTGCAGGCAAAGTGAGCTTGGAGTATGAGACCATGCTTCGCTTCCAACACATTTATAATTCAACACGCTGTCATGGCTCTACCCGTCTCTCTCTCTCTCTCTCTCTCTCTCTCTCTCTCTCTCTCTCTCTCTCTCTCTCTCTCCTGCATCTCTTTCTTTCACTCTTTTTCAACAAGCCCTCTCTCTCCCTCTCTCTTTCCATCTCTCTCTCTCTCTCTATTCCTCTCTCTTTCCAACACCCCTACCTCTCACCCCTCTCTGTCACCCTCACCTCTTCTCTTTCCCTCATCTCTCATTTTTCATTCACCCCCCCTCTATCTCACCCTTTCTCTCATCCACCCCCCCCCCTCTCTCTCTAGATAATATTATTTCCTGGAGCCAGGGACGGCATTAGCAGTCCATATGCTTCAGCACCAACATGCAATGTGTTGGCACATGACAAGATTGTGTTCCCTTCTGCAGGCTGCAGAGAGAGAGAGAGAGAGAGAGACTGAGAGACTGAGAGAGCGAGAGAGCGAGCGTCAACGCCGTTCACCAGCCAACTGTGACAGGCAGCCATCCGCCACATGATAACCATACTGCCTACAACCCAGTGGTAACTAACCCCCTCCATGCATCTCACCGCTGCACCCCAGCATTTTCTAAATTACACTGATTGGTCCAAGGGGAGGCACTACAATTACAGGCAAAACAAGGTGACATGTTTGTTTCTGATTGGCCCAGAGGGGGAAGACATCGTTCCCTATGCAGTCTCATGATTTCTCGCACAAACTCTCTCTCTTGTTCTCTTATTTCCAGTCACTCTTTCAATGCATCTTTCTCTCTTACTGATTGTTCTCTTGTCGTTCTCCTCTCATTTTATCTTCCTCTCATGTCTCTGTCTCATTCCGTCTCTAATTCCCCCTGTCTTTCTTTTTTGGTGACTTGCATCCTTTCCTCCCTTTCCCTTCCTTGTTTTTTCTGCTCTCTCATCCTCTCCTGCAATATTCTCTCTCTCTCTCTCTCTCTCTCTCTCTCTCTCTCTCTCTCTCTCCCCCTGAGCCTCGTAGCCTTTCATTTTCTTACATGTCCTGCCTCTTTTTAATCCCCTCAGCCTTCTTAAGCCTTCTCTGTCACATCCAGCCCTGCTGTCCACCCCTCCTCCATTTTCAATTTTCATTTAAATTACTGACTTTAATATGGAAAAATACTAAGTAATTAACACAATGTAAAGTTTCAAAACAAACAAATTACACTTCAATTACTTTTCTGATAATTGCAGAATTATGCAATGATCTAAGCAATGTTCTCATTTGCTGTCTCTACAGTGAAGTCAAATATAGGTTGTATATCATTTGATTTGACTGGACCATTCCTGTTTCCCCTGCATCCTGAAACCACCTGCATCTTTCCATATTTTTCCTCTCACGCCCCATTCGTTTTCAATTTTTACTCTTTCCTCTCATGCCTTATCCTTCTCTGCATCTCACTATCTCTCTTTCAGGGAGCAGAGTGTTACAGATAAAGATTTGGAGTTGGGAACTACAAGTACAGGGACAGGCGCGCAGATATGTCTCTCTGTATCTCGCTATGTAAATACACTGCATCCGTGACTTGCGGTGATGTCACTGTCCTGTTCCTGCTGCCATGCTGACTCCCAAACTGACTCCCAAAACCATGCAGTCAGATTTGTCTTAAAAACAAATAAATGCACACAGCAAGTTTCACAAATGTATATCACGACTCGTAAATAATCAAGGATGATCACAAATGTGTCTTCCTGCCCAGAAACAAATGCCACTCAATTTGAGTAATGTCAATAATGTCATTAATGTCAGTAATGTCAAACAATTCTACAAATAAATACCACCCAACTTGAATAAATGTGAATCAATTCCACATACATCTTTCAAAGTTGGAAGTGTATTTTTCAAAGACACGTGAGTTTTTTTTTGCATTTATTTACAGGTTGTCGAATCTGCATTCACAAATCACCAGACACGTGTGGATTCGGTCACATTTATTTGTGGATTTTTCTGACAAATCTGAAAGAGGCGCAATCCTCCAATCCACAAATGTGTGGTGCGTTCACGTACTGGTGAAAAGTTCCAACATCCGGCACTTCCCAGTCGGCTCTTCCCTATATGGCTGGTGGAGAGAGCTTCAGGGAGACAGCTAGCCAACTGCTAATGTGTGCTAGCTGTCTAGCAAACAGATGCTAAACCGAGAAACAAGCCCGGCCAGGTGGAGTGGAACCCAGCGACAGTTAGCCATCCGCTAATGTTTCTCTCTAGGGCAGAGAGGAGGCAGAGAGCGGACAGGAATAGCTGAGCAGCTGGACGACACCTGGGCAATGACAGACGAGAGACTGCCTCTTGTCCGTCTCTTCAAGGGGCCACATCGGTTATCCTCTTCGCCAGGGTGGGAGGGCCGGCACTGCGAGACATTTCGGGGGTATAGCGCTGGAGCCATTTGCACCGCTGCTTGCAGCTGCAGTTAGCGTGCGATGACAGCGAGGCGGTGACGGCCCCCCGGACCTGGCCCGGCCCGTCTGCCCCTGTCAATCGTCTCCTGCAGCCGGAGGTGTGGGAGGTGTTTGTTTGTTAATACATCAAATGAAAATGGGATTACGCCTTCATTAAGTGGGGATTTAAAGTGCAGCACCTGTACAGTATCTTCTCTCCACTGGTGTGTCAGGCTACTGAAGCTCTGCACTGGCCCCTCCCAATCCACCATTTGTCTGCAACTCAGTTATCAGAGGGGTGAATGTATAAACTGATTATAATATTAAATATTATCAATCTAGGTCTAATTATTTTTACTTGAGCTGGAGCTGGGTGGTGGAGTGAGTTTGCATTTCAAATGAGAGGAGTGGAACTCAAGTGGATGGCTTTTCCTCTGTGGGGAGCTCTCATAAGTTTGGACTGTGTGTGTGTGTGTGTGTGTGTGTGTGTGTGTGTGTGTGTGTATGAGTGAGTGAGAGAGAGAGAAAGAGCTGGTGTCTGGGATTGTCCCACTGCCACACACACACACAAACACACAGACACACACACACACAGCCTGGGCTGACTGCTCATTCTGAATGGAAAAAATTAATTCTTCCTTATAATCCTCAGCGCTCGCGAGCCAGAGGGACATGCCTGACCTTCACACACACACACACACACACACACACACACACACACACACACACACACATTCGCACACATAGGCAGACATGCACACACACACACACGCACACACATACACAATGCCTGTAGCACTGGGAATCCTATGCATAGGGCGTCATCTCCCCTCTGAGCTCCACAAGAGCCCTCCACTACAGAGGAAGCACTATGGAGAGGACAGAGAGAGAGAGAGAGAGAGAGAGAGAGAGAGAGAGAGAGAGAGAGAGAGAGAATGTTGAGGTGAATGATTCCCTGAATAATGATCAGATGTAAATGGTGATGAGGCCATGATGGCTGAGTGGCTCTGAACACACGGACTAACCTATGGGACACTTACACACACACACACACACACACAGCTCCATACACACACACACATGCTACAACAAAGCTACAATGATACACACACACCCACACACGCATACAAAAAAAAACAGACACATGTACAGGCAAAAACATCAGATACACACACTTAGTCACGCACACACACTTACATTGACTTCACATGCGAGTATGCACCCATACACACCTAGAGTCACACACACACACACACACACACACACACACACACAAATGCATGGACACACACTTGCATGCACACACATATGCTTTCATGTACTTCTGAGCATAAGAGTATGCACCCACAGTGCGCTAGTACTCTTGAGTCACATGTGCACACACACACACACACACACACACACACACACCAGTATGATATGTTTCCAGGGGTAGCAGAGGGAAATTCATTGCCTCTGGCAGATGGTGTAAACAGCCTTCGAAGACAATGACAAATTTGATTAATTGAATTCTGCCACCATTTTGCCGCCGCCGCAACAAGGAAGACCGGGGAGATTGTCGCACATTGGAGAAATTAGCAGGAGGGCTGGAAGAGGAGGGGAACTATGACTTCCTTGTGCATTGCCATTTTAAATTGGTCAAATAAAAATCTTGCATTTCTTATTTCATTTTTTGATTTTTATTCTAAGTGATTTTTTTTTTTTAAATGTCATCTGCACTCACACACACACACACACACACACACACACAAAAACACACACAAAAACACATACATAGTCTAGGGTGATGATGCTGAAAGTGAGTCAGCAGAGATAACGCAATGAGAGGAGAAAAAAAAAATCACTAAAACACCCAGACACTCACTTTCCTGCTGAGAGAGAAAAAGAGAATGCATCGGTGTGTGTGTGTGTGTGTGTGTGTGTGTGTGTGTGTGCGTGTGTGTGTGTGTGCCTCCAGCAGCCTGGCCTCCCTACATTTCGAGGAAATGAGCATGATGTCTTAAAATGCAAATACATGCTCCATGCACGGAAAGTGAGAGAAATACATTTCCCCACCATGAAAGGATTATGTGAAAGGGAGACATGACTAGAAACAGGTAGCAGTTTGACATTGAAATAGCGAGGTGGAAACTTTTCATTTTTAGTGAAAGTTTTTCTTATATGACGAAAACTCTACCCTAACCTTAACCAAAGTTTTAGCTGCCTAAATCTACCCTTAACCTTAACCAAAGTTGTTTTCCATACTTTCCCAGCTTAACTGCTAATCTTTTCAAGTGGTGAACTGGAGAAAATGGCTTGTCCTATGCTATTGTCACATAATCCATTTTGTGGTATTGTCATATAATCCTAATCTTCACGAAATTTGTGTCCATAACGCGCAATATGCATTTCAGAGTTTTTATGAGACTGCTTTGCCACCAGAGAGACTCTTAGAGAAGCAGCTAAAGAGGGATACCACTTTCTCTCTCTCTCTCTCTCTCTCTCTCTCTCTCTCTCTCTCTCACATACTCTTACACCCTTTCTCTTACCTGTTTTCTCTCTGTGTCCCTCTCACATACGCACAGCACTTTCAAATTCCTATTTAAAAGTCAGTATCACTATCCTTGGATGGTGACGTGACGGTAAGCTGCTGTAACTTCACATGGAGGCTGGGAGAAATGAAGGGAAGAGGGGACAGGGAGAGGAGAGGAACGAGAGAGGGATGCTGGGGGAATAGAAGAAGAGACTTGTCTTTGGGTCACACGGAGGTGGGAAAGTGTCTCTTTTAATGCACTTTCCATTTGTCAGAGTATCAGTCAGACACACACACACACACACACACACACAGAGGCAACGCTGAGCAACTAAAGCATACTGCCACCCATTTCAGGCATCATTACTCAGCAGAATGTTCCAGATTTTTCGCAGATACAATTTTCCACGCTTCAGGAAAACAAGCCAAGTGGAAATAAACAAAACTTGTCTATGCAGCCCCGAGACACCACACATTAGAGCAAAAGGCAGTGTGTGGAAGGATGGAGGGGGGCGGCGTCTCTCTCGTTAACACAAATTATTACACGCCTCCCTACTGTTCAATTAAGCAATAGGCCTATAGTGACCGAGCTGCAGTGGATTATTGTGCCGTGATGCCATTGTGGTTAGTCCTGATGTGAAATGTTAATGATAAACAGAATACTGAAACATGCCAAGCTTCTTTGTCGCCACACACTCATAACCTTAATCAATAACAGTTTAATCCATAAAACTATTGATAAACGTGCCTTCATCAGGGTAACGAGATCACTACTGGGTCATATTTATGTGAAAATGGGAACAGTGGCCAGACAGGGAAAGCACCACAATACAGTTTATTCTCACACTTGTACATTTTAGTCATGCATAATCCCCAGTGTGAAAAGCTTTCTGCTGTCACTTTGTGGAACTGCATCAGCCTGCAAATCAAAACATGTCCTACCAGAGCGATGTTTTAAAAGACAAATACATTGGAAAAAGTGTCCAGTATTAAGGCAATTTAGCTAGTGCCATGTAAATTCTATGATCTTTTGACTGTGTTTTTATTGTGTTTTTTGTTGTATGTCAAGTTGTTATTTTGTCTTCCATCAAGGAGCATGATGGAAATAAGTGTTTTGTCTGGAGACAGATACCATGATTTGTTTTTTTAAATTTGATTTCAAATCAAATCAAATCATGCATTTAAGTTATTTATTTATTTTTTTTTTCTTTTAGGACAAGCATCCCTGTCCCATTGATGCCCATTTTTAGCACTGGCATACTACTTTTATAGATTTATTTTTTTTCTTATTTTATTTTTATTTGTTTTAACCTTTAACATGAAGTTTTAAACCATATAAATAATAAAATAGGTTTATCATAGCTTTAATATCTTATTGAAATATGAAAACAATGATCTTTTCTGGGGGTTTTCCCATAAGGAAGTCCCATTAAAGTTTGTTGTTCTCACTAGCATACAACTTTTTGTTTAAAATCTCATTCAGTTTTTTTTATTTGTTTGGTTTCAAACAGAGTCTGTGTCACTGTCGCTTTAATGACTTATTCATAATCCCTGTCAGTGGCTGGATCTATTTTAACAAAGACACAGCAGTGTGTCAGTTCTGCATTTGGCCTCACTGCATTTTTAATTAGAACGGGTAACACAGAGTGAAGAGAAGAGAAGCAGGGAGATAGACAGAGAGAGAGAGAGAGAGAGAGAGAGAGAGAGGATAGTAAGAAGTAAGAGGTAAGAAAGATTCCCTCAAGTGCACAGAACAGAGGGCAAAAATGGAGAAATGATAACAATAAAGGACTCTGTATGAGACCTAATACTGATCTGTTCATGACCTGCTTATTGCTTTGCAGTGCTGATCATCAGACATGTGTGTGTGTGTGTGTGTGTGTGTGTTGTGGGCAGGAGGGAAGGATTGCTTTGCCTCTTTGTATCCCTATTCATCTAAGGAGCCATTGGACCAGCCTCTCCTCTGCTTCATTTTCTCTGCTTCTCTCTCTGTATTTATCTCATTGCATTGTTCTCTCTTTGTTTCTTGAATCTGTCTCTCTCCCTATCACACTCAAACAGTCTCCCACGCGGCGTTATTTAAAAATAAGAAGGAAGACATTATCTATGTGAGCTCGGACCCCCCATCCTCATTTGTTTTTGTCTCTCTAACTCTATTATCGCTCTGCGATTGCACCCCTCTCTCTCTCTCTTTATGTATGTCCTCTCATTTTGTCATTCTTCCTCGATTTCTCTCGCCCTCTGTCTCTCCCACTCTCTGTCTCTCTCACACACACACGTCATTCAGCACTGAGTCATCCTCTCATGTGCATTCAGCGTCCGTCTCTCTGTTCTGTTTTGTTCTGTTCTGTTCTGTTCCGTTCTGTCTCTCAACCTATCTTCTTCCCTTCCTATATTAATCCCCCCCAATTTCACCTCGCTGTCCCCCGCACACAGAGCAGATTGCAAAAAGAAACTTGGCAGTCTCTTTTACTCTCAGCCTGGCTTATACTGCAAACATATTACCCGACACATGCAGGCAATATGAAAACGGATAAATCGGAAGAAAAAAAAATCTTCAGTCGGTTGCATCAACCGGCCAGTCCAGCTATGATTTTACTACATACAGCAGACCTGGATCAAGGGTTTGTTTTAACCTGCATGGAACACCAGATGGGTGTTGTTTACTGCATCAGTTCACTTCATATACATCAGGTACAGGTAAGTTGTTAATAAGAGTATACTAAGGCTTTACTAAATTGAGATTCAAATACATGTACTTGCTTGTGATTTTTAAACTTCCCTGGCAAACTCCATCCATCTGTCATCCCAGTATGCCAAACCGTATGGCAGCCATAAAAAGTCGCAAATATGACTTGAAATATGTATGAGGCATACTATTTTTATAGATTTTTTTTTATTTTTTTCAAATTTTATAACCTATTCAATTGTTATAGCTGCTTAGATCCTGCGTCATTGCAGTTTCAGTGTCAGATTGTAATGTTAGACGAGCACTACTCTGCCATTAAAGAGCACTCCACTCCTGTAACTCCATCCTTTTTCTTTATTTTCAGCTTGAAATGGAGTTTATAGTCAGTTTATTGTAGCTTTAATGTCTTATTGAAATCCGAAAACAATGATCTTTCTATGATTTTATTTATTTATTTATTTTTGGTACAGGATCAGGATTTTCTCATTTTGGACAAGCAACTTCCATTAAAGCTTATTTTTTCTCACTAGCATGCAACTTTTTTCATCTCATTCCTTTTATTATTTGTGTGGTTTCAAACAGATTTTTCAGTCTGTGTATAGTATGCAATACTAAATTGATGAGATTCACAAACTTCCTTGTGATTGTCTAAACTTTCTGACGAACCCGACCCACCTGGCACCCAAGTATAGGCTAAACCATATGGCAAACAAAAAGTGTATGCAAATACTGTTTTACTTGCTGTAGGTCTGACATACAATATGATATACAATACAAGGAGAAACATTATTTCAGAAGCTCAACTATATACTATATATAGCTTACGGCCTTTCTTCAACTACTGGGTTGGGACAGAATTTAGGTCATGGATAATTGGAATGTGTTGCCAAATTAGTGTCCTACCATGTTAAGTATGCACTGTTAAACTGTACGTTATCAGTATGTCAAGACAAATTCCTGAACACTCATTGTACTTGGAGATAAAAGCGATCATCACCACTGATCTAGTCTGGGAGAAACACTCAGCCAACGATCACAAACATATTCAGGAGGATAAGAGGCACTTTGCACCTGCAGAACACGAAACAAAAAGCTGCCACTCTGACCTGCGCTGGGTATGATCCTACCCACATACCACACACCTGCTAGCTGCTTATACAAGTCATTTGAAGATGTAGTGTTTGTATAGGGAGTCAATGTACTAAGGGGTCGATATGGGGAGGGAGTAGCTGTTTGATGTCGTGACTGATGTGAAGTTGTAGTAGGTCTTTTATATAAGGCTGCTGGAGTGCTTCTAACTCTGCTTTTAAGGGTTACCTCTCCTACTATCCAACCATGTATTTGTGTGTGTGTGTGTGTGTGTGTGTGTGTGTGTGTGTGTGTGTCACTCCACTGCCTCACCCACTCTCCCCTAAACAGGCCTTTTCCCGACAGTAAAAGCAGAGAAAGTACGAGTGACACAAAACAAGGGAAAGACAGAAAAACTAGAAGAAAAGCAAGAAAGTAAAACAGCAGCAGCAGCGCAATAAAGAGAGAGAATGGCAGTGGGAGGAGAAAAAAAAACAGGGAGGAAAAAATTAAAATAAAGTAAACCAAAGGTGAGTGTAGTTCAGCAAAACGATTTCAATTAGTCTATATGAAAGAGCGGTCCTTTTGCTCTACTTTAAAATGTCATTTATAATGGCTAGTATTACTGAGGTACTTCTTTATATGATTTCGCACTTGCACGCTTTGAAGCGGTATATGGCTCGCTATTAAACTAGCAGTAATAATGAACAAATGACAGTAAAAGGGACATCAAAGAATAGTTTCGGAACAAGGAGAATTGCGTTAGAGGTTTTCATCACTCTACCTGGCCATCATTTTTAGAACATGTTGTTACTTAAGTTTCCTAACAGTTTCTGCTTTATGAGCAAGGCAATTCACACAGAGCAGTGAACTCATTGTACACGTTTGAGCTGTATTCTCCTCTTCTCTTCTCTTCTCTTCTCTTCTCTTCTCTTCTCTTCTCTTCTCTTCTCTTCTCTTCTCTTCTCTTCTCTTCTCTTTGTTCATTTTTTACAAGAACAGACTTAACCACAAGAACATACGGTATTGTGAGCAATTCCCCATTATGCTGTAAAACAGTATTTTCTCTCTAATGCTGTCTAACTCCCAATTCTCAGCCTTGGAGCAGGGAGTGGAATAGATGGGGATTAAATGTCCTTGCTTAGGGGAACCTGGGCAATATTGTTCACTTTTGTTTACAGGCATCCAACCCTCTGACTACTTGGCAGCCTCCCTAACCCACCTGCCACCCGAATCCACTTGATTATATCACATTATGCTCTGTGCTTGTGCAATTGTCTTCCAAAAAACTGTTTCTGCCAAGGATATCTCAAGCTGGACCTGTGCAGTCCTTCAGTCTACACACAGGTTTTGTTCAACTTTTTCAGCCCAGGCCCCACATGTTACCTTTAGACTCTTGCCCTGGGACCCAGGCCCATTAAAACATGTCATATAGGAAACAAACGCACTACAAAAGTATAAACACACAACCCCATACCCATAATTTAAGAAACATTATACTCAGTTCACAGTTTTGGTTTGTGACTATATAGCCTAGGGGGAGAGGGCAGGAAGAGAGAGACTCATGAATAAAAACAATGTTTATACATTAGCCTCACCTTCGGATTTGCTGTGAATATCAGGTATATTTGTTCGTCACCCTCTGCAAACCACCTAGGACTAGACGTGCTTATGTTTCCATTGTTGGATAATGTTATTACCAATTCACTGTATATATTTACTGTGTAGTTCCCCTAATCCGTCCGCTGGACCTGCGGTGAATGTAAAGTGGGGATGCAGTGAAACGACTTTTTCACTGCTGATACTGTTTCCGACTGCTAAACGTAAAGTATTGGTTGATACAGACTAACAGTCAGATCGATTCTCGCTTTTACTGAACATGATACACTTTGACCATTATTTTGGGGGCAAATGGATAAAACAGTTACAGTAAAATATAATGCGTTTCATCAGAGAGATCAATTATCCTTCTGTTTGTGAAAATGGCAGGCTTTACATAGACACACAAGGAGAGATAGATAAATAAATCTGATTTTTCTAGGAGTATTTTCGCAGGCTGCTGGTCCTATATCAAATACCAGGATTAGTGTGCGATGGTGAAGCATCTGAGCTAAATCCACACAAAAGAACAATTTTACTGAACTTTCCTGAACCTTGGCCTTATATCCTAAAACTGCTGCCCTCTTGCGATATTGTAAAGCAGCTCATAATCTTTTCAACCTGGGACCCAAAATGGAAAAAATTTAGTCTTGCCTTTGGATCCAGGCCCAGTAAAAAATATAACTCTTCTGTGGACCCACCAGGAAAAGCCAGTGACCCATTTTTTTGGTTAAAGTTGAAAAACTTTTGCATAAAACTTCTCAAGGCGATTCTTCATAAAAATCCCCCAAAACTTTTTCCAACAAGGAAATATCTATTGCTCCTGTCATGGAAGAACCTCATAACTGCAATTGTCCTTTTTCTTATTGAAAGTTTCCATGGTCATTTATGTTTTGTCTGAAGTTTATGCATTTGAAACCTATTAACAAACCCTTGTACAATTTAACAAATACATGGATGGGTGCCAATGGAAAAATAAGCAATATTTTCATTCTCTAAAACCATTTTTTTGCAGATACGTGTTTTTTGTCCGACAACAGTGACATATGTATTTTTGTACTCAGTGCTGCTGAATGTGTGTGAAATCAGTTCAGACTCTCGGAGTGATGATTTTGATTAATTTCAGATAAGCTCAGTAGAAACGTATCTACCTTCTGTGGCTGGCTAGCTCCTACCTGTGCTTGAAATTAAATGATTTTGGCTGCCCACCAAGACAACTTGTTCCCTATTACCGCCCCACGCAAGTCAAACCACCCTCTCAGTTCGCTACTCTCTTCACTCATCCTCCAAATGCAAAAGAGTGTGTAGAGTGTGTGTGTGTACTAGAATGTGCGCACAAGTCTACTGCAGTCATTGTGTCTGTGTGAGTGCAGCTTGTGTGTGTGTCTGTGTGTGTGCCTGGAGGTGCGTGTGCATGCACGTACGTGTGCGTGTGTGCGTTGCAAACACACAGGTCATTCAGAGAGCAATATCTCTCCAATTTAACACAGCAAGTACAGGCTGTGATTGGGACTGACACTGCGACTTTAATTTGAAGCCGAGAGCTCAGTCTGAAGGATACCCAATACTTCTTGGGTGGAATATTCATTCTGCATACCTGTACCATCCCAAGACTCCCACGGAGAAGGCTGCGCTAAATGGAAATTGATGCAGACATTAGAGGTGTCGAATTGGAAAGACAGCTGAGTCTTGAATACAGAAAAACCTTTGGTCTTTAACGCTGCACTAGGCAAGATTTTGATGTAAAAATACACCTGTCTTGTCAACCTAACTCACAAAAATGGGCTGCAACAGGGAAGAGGTCACATCCCCTCTATTCAAGATGCCGATTCGCCCTATTTGCCCATATGAAATTACGGTATCCATTATGGTCGTTGGTGGGAAATCTCTTCCATGCACTCAAATGACTCAAAACTTGAGACCAAAATGCAAAACTGCCTCCTAAACAGCAGTAAGAGAGCGCTATGTGTGGAGAAAGTTGGACTCACCAACAATGACTGAACCTCTACAACACTGGGTTTTTACTGCAGAATTCAAACAGTTACCTCTCGTTGCCATTTGAGGCCACCAGCAAGCAAAGTTGCCTAATGCAGCTTTAATAAATGCAAATCAGATCTACTGCAGGTGTCTCTCAATTTATGTAGCTTGTGTGTATGTGTGTGCGTTTGTATGGATAAGTGAGTGCAATACTCACTCTTAATGCAGGCAGTGTCGTAAGGTGATGAGCCTTATTATTGTGAACAGACACAATTTAGCAGCCTCATCTAAGGATGCTAGCATTGTAATGTTACTCAGGAGAGAAGCCACCTCCCTTTCTGTGGATTCATGCTGCATGGTAAACAACAAAGTGTTATCGAATACCAGCAGCTATGCCAGCATAACATGCAGAGCTGTGAGGAGGCTGGTAGGGTCTCTCTCTCTCTCTCTCTCTCTCTCAATCTCACACACACACACACACACACACACACACACACACTTTCTGTCTTTCTGACCCTCTATCCAACCTTTGTCTTTCTTCTTCTGTCTCCCTTCATTGATCTGTATTCCTCTCTCCTCATTTTCTGTCTGACTCACATTTATTCCCTCTCTTTTCTTTCTCTTCCTTGTTAAAATTATGCCTCTCTCATATCCGGTGTACTGCAGGTGTTGCAATTTATGTGGTTAATTTATGTGTGTGTTTGTTTATGTGGATATATGGAAGTGCGCAGTTTGTGTGTGTGATTATGTCTGTGTGGGTGTGTGTGTGTGTGTGTGTGTGTGTGAGTTGAATACTGCGACACCAAAGTAAGCACGCCCTAGGCTACACTTAGCCACAGCTTCCTAGCCACTCTGATGGGATGCGGAATGCTCTTTATCCCTAAACAGGGAGTCTACTTTTTTTTAGGGGTTGTTTTGAACACTCTCCCAACACACACACACACACACACACACACACACACACACCACCACCACCATCACTACCAGCTGTGGAGCTTTGGACCGTGAACAAGGAGTGGTGGACTGGGGGTTGTTTAGAAAATAGGGGTTGAAAGAGAGGACAGACTGAAAGAATTACAATGGGGAAAATGAATTAAAGCAGAACACAGCGATGGTGCAGGGTTTGAAAATGCGGCCAGGTGAGGTGGGATTTGTACCCACGTTACTGTAATAAGTGACTGAGCGGCAGATTTGTGACGCTGACTTAACTTGGTTTAGTAGAAATGTCAGATATTGGGACAGTTATTAGATTAGTGAGGCGGTCCAACCTTCTCAGGCGCAGTGACTGGACTGTGAATTATTGAGCGTTACTGATCAACAGCTATGTGTCCTTGAGCAAGAAACTGAAGCCTCCTTCTCTCTGGATAAGAGCGTCAGCTGGACGTTGAGTTATACCGGGGTCACTTATGGGCGCTTGCGCGTGCCTCAAAGAGAGGACTGACTGTGACTCTTGTTGCAAAGAAACATTCATAGCTGCAAGCATGTAGGCCTACTTGCTTTATGCCAGCACATCTGATATATATTAATCAGTTTATGACCAGACAGAGAAATTAATAATGGCGATTTGGCGCGCAGACTGAGTGGGACTAAGAAAGTTTTTTTTTTCTGATCTTTGAGTTACTGTAAAGTGAGTGAAGTGTGATATTGCGCCGCCATGCTTTGATGGTGATGGCAAGAATAGCATGCATGCCGGTATCTTTATTAAAGTGAATTAGTGATGAATCACCCTCATGCATGAATCATAAATCAATAATAGCCTAATTTTACGCATGATCCATGATGATGAAAATACAGAAAAATAGAAATGCATGGCAAAAATAGCATATTGTCAATATTTTAGAGACCCCCCAAAAGTTCACAAATCATGTTTTCAGGGGAGCTCATGTCTTATTAAGGGGAGCCAAGCTCCCCCTGGCTCCCCTGTAGTTCGAACCCCGGTTGGAGCCATCCCACTTTTGCAAAAGCAGTCAAAAACTGAGCCTGACATGAAAACAGTCAAACAATCATAGCCTGTCGGTAGAGTTACAGGAGAGTTGGGAGTCAGAGAGGGGATGACATAAACTATGAGTCAGGCTTAAACCCACAGAGTCACAAGTTGACAGTAGGCAATGTGCTGTAATGCGCTGATCCAGGAGCAGCCCTGCAGCAATCTGTTTAATCTAACATGAGAACACAACATCTGTGTTCCAAACATGCAAAAGCCTTGAACTGCAATAGATAGGCTTAAAGGCATTATGTGTAAACATACTATAAAAACATCAATACTATGCAGTCACACAACAAAACACTGTGTGTTAATACTATAGCCACTTACATAGTTACTACTGTACCATAATTTACATTCTATAGGGAAGTCAGTGGTTTGATTCAGCAATGGGATCCTCTAGAGTCCCTACACTTGGCTTAAAGGATTTAGCAATATTGAATAAAGACCTTTCCACAAAGGTCATCCTCACTTGTGAAGAGTAAACTTGTAGATTGCAGCAGCAATTTAAATACAATGCAATGCACTCACACTCAACTAGCTAGTTCTAAATAAATGCAGAGCAAAGTCCATAGGTTGTGAGATTGATATTAAGGTGCAGCAGCTGCAGTAATGCAGGCTTTGTAATGGACAGTGGTGGTGAAGAGTAAGCTGAGCCGCAAAGCAAAACTCATTTTACCGGTCAGTCTTCACTCACCTGTGGTCACAAGCTCTGGGTAGCGACTGAAAAATGAGATCATGGATACAAGCGGCTGAAATGAGGTTTCTCTGCAGGGTGCCTGGCCTCATTCTGCAATAAGAGAAAAATGTTTTGAGAAAATGTTTTTTTTTATTTGTATGGAAAATGTCTAATACTGAACATAAGCTCAAAATCACTTAAGATGGCTTTTGTTTATATATATTTTTTTACAATCAGAGGACAGTCACTCAATACATCACCATATTCCACATTCCACCGAAAATCACAAGATGGACAGTTTCCATCCATGTCCAGTTTCCATGGCCATAAGTCAATTGCAGGTGGCCATCCACTATACCGCCCCTTATTCCACTCTCAGGTACTTTATCTAGAGGACCCAATAACAGATGTGGGAACAGCAATAACACCAACATGCTGAACCAACACTATCCCTGCTCCCTTATCCAGACCTCACATGTCACAGCTGCAGCAAGATATGACTCCAGGATCCGGCTTCAGCTACAGAGGCCTTGTTGTCAGCAATGACGGCTACTAGTAAAACCAATTCCGCATCATTAAAGGGAAGCAATGTCATCATCAGTGATAGGTGATTGGTGTATATGGAAGGGTTTCAATACAAGATCAAAAGAGGCAGTCAAAGGATTTCAACATTACACATTCCTGCCAACACTGAAGCTCTAACTCATATTTTTTTTCAAATGGTTGTATGTTAGTGTGGGGGACAGAATTTCAGCGTAGGTGATAGTGCCTTTATAATTGCAGCTGATAACCCAATGTGTTTACACAGCACAATGCACTGGCCTTGATTGTCAAACTCACATCACTCTATGCAAAAATGTTCCAAAATAAAATGTCAGAAATCTCACATTAAAGGTGTAAGCTCACTTCATCGCCTCGTCCCCTCCTCACTAAATAGATTCTAATAAATTCTATCCTTACAAGGGAAATTCAGTTGGCCAGTGTCCACGTGGGAAGAAGAAAAAAATAAAAAATAAAATAAAGACATCAAACAGGAAGATAAAAGTACAAGGACATGGCATGCAGGAATATTTCTTCAGCCTAGACTGTGTATGTGGCCTGCGCTTTGCCTTGACCTCCTTTAGGTTGTTCCGATCCAGAACAACTTTCCCATCTGTCTCTGTCTCTCTCTTTCTTCCTCTCTCTCTCTCTCCCTCACACACACACACACACACACACACACACCGTCTCTCACAGCAGAGAGTGCAAGATTAAAAAAAAGAAAAAAAAAAACCACAAGACCACACAACTACACTAAAACAGACAAACCACTATTGGCCTGAGGGAGACAGAGAATTGTGTGGCGGTGATCTACAAGGCCAATTCTCCATTTGGAGCAGCACATTAAACATGCTTTTAAAGAGCCGGCGATAAAATGCGAGGCTGGGGGATTGGAGAGATGAATCCTTCTCGGCAGACTTTTCCGTGGCCTCTCTATCTCAAAATTACTGGGTTTGGAACCGGAGCCAAAGAAATCGAAAAAGTAAATTTATTTCCCTGTGATGTGGGAAGGCTTGGGGAAAAAATAAACAGAATGAGAGGGGAGAGGGAATAACAGGAGGAAAAAGAGGAGGATCGGACATAATAAATAGAGTGGAGATGAAGAGAGAGAGGAACCAATTTGTGTATTTTTCGTTGATCATTTTAACAAAAGGTCTCTTCACCTGTTGATTGGTTATTTCTTTCATCAATTATTACAACATGTGAGCACTCAGAGGAGCACTCCAGTTGGCACATGACATGAGAGTTGTAATTTGTATGTATTTTCCTCCATAGAAACATGCAAACCACATAAGATTCATTCAATAAGACTTCATTTTGAATACCTGAAATTGTTTTGTGCGTATTTCCTGTAATTATTGAGTATGGAGTAATTATCTTATTGATGAAAATAACACAAGGATACTTAAAGATCCAATTGCCATTTTATTTGACCACCTAAATTTTGCTTTATTCACATTACAACCACCAAAGGTGCACTACCAGTCAAAAGTTTGGACACACATTCTTCTTTATTTTTACTGTTCTTCACATTTTAGAATTACAGTAAAGCAAAACTATGAAATAACACAAATGGAATTATGCAGTGACCAAAAAAGTGTTAAACAAATCAAAACTATCTTTAAAGTAGCCGCCCTTTGCCTTGATGGAAAGGCAAAGGCTTTGGAAAGAAATTCATAGGCACCAACTTCACTATTTATATTTGTCTAAGAAACACATTTCAAGCATTTAAGCATAAGCCTTTAGATCAAAATGGCTTTAAGATAATGAAAAACATAATACATTCACTCAGGTGTGTCCAAACTTTTGACTGGTGGTGTAGGTTAGTTTTCTTGTTTTCCTTCAAACTTCAAAATTTCCTTCCCAGGATTTTGTGATGTAGGCCTACTTTCCCTGGACTTGGCTTGGAAACCTTACTATCCCCCTTCGTGCTGACGACTCAGTGTCTCCCTAAGCTGGAAAATTGACAAGCTTAGCAGGGCGGATGTTTGCCGACACAGGGGCTTGAACACGAGTCCTCCAGTTGAAGGGCAGTCTGCTTACTCACGGTGCCACACTGATAATCTGAGACACTTTCATTCATAAATCTCTTTCTATCACCGATTGATATAACACAATAGTGATTCAACCTATTGCCGGTTCATGAAAGCTTTTATATTTGCTACACTGTTCTAAACACCTAGGTGTGGGCAGTCTTGGGGGTGTCATGACATTTACATTAGCAGCAACAGTAGTTAATTGGAATAACTACAACAGGAACTGAGTAGTTAGTATAAGCAACGAACAGACAAAGAAAAGCCTGGCAGCCACAGAAACTCAAACTTCAACAACAGAAAGTCCAAGAAAAAGGAAACAGATTAATCATTCGAAGGAAGGCAAGTGTGCTGGAAAGGGAAGCAACTGTCTCCGAGCCAATACTGAAGTGAACATCAGCATCGCCTTTCCAAGATGAAAAGCACTCAAAGATGAGAAGGGGCTGAGGAGAGATAAAGATGTGCCTCTTTTTAAAGCACTCAGTTGGTCGATAGGGTCGGTCTTTCAGTCCCATAAATTTCACAAAAATCCCAATGCACATAGACAGCTGTAGGATATAGAGATACAATAACTATAAGTTTCTCAGGCAGCCACACACAGGTAGTGGACTTTCATGAAGTGGTCCGGGGTCATAATCCCAGGATTGGCAAATGATTCAAGCAGAGTTTGACTCTTGAACCCCGTAAGAACAGTATGTTTACATTATGCTGTTTAAGATGGTCAAAAATACCTAAAACCCACAAGAATCTCACAGATTACCATTAAGGTATTTTAAGTAATATTATCTTACTGCACCGGCTAACAACCTTTGTAGTTTTAATAAAGTTATTTAGATTAAACAACCAAAATGATCTTTTTTTCAATAAGATTAAAATAAGTAAAGATATCCTTAAATAAATTTGAAGATGAAATCACTTGCAAAACAAATAATTTTCTGAAATGTAGCCATTACTTCAGAGCGTAAACTGAGATGGGCCTCTCACCTCTAATAATGAATTTCCTTTCCATGAATATGATAATACCTTGTCTACAGGGAAATTCAATTTGCATAGGGGTAAATATAAACCGTTGTCACACACTACATTATACACAACAGTGAGCCACATAGAACATATTAACAAGTGAACAACATTCACAGCTTAATCATAAATCTCTTCCATCTAGTGATGTACATGGAAATGCACAGAAAACTAAATTGAATTAATTACCAATCAAACGGCAGCTTTACGTACCCTCTCTGCATGACCCAGACTTTGAAAACCAAGTTAAATATAATTTGTCGCACTAATCATTACTGGGAAAAGTAATATATTACTGAAACACATTACTCAGTATCGAGTTACCACCAAACATTGTTTGTAATCCCATGACATAATTAGGTAGCACAACCTGTTTCTTTTTAAGTTATGCGTGCATCCCTCCATAGAATATACAGCTACACAAGAAATGTATTCAAATTCAAAGGCTTTATAGACACATAAGTATGTTTGTATTTATGCAATGAGTTTTTACTGTAACAGGTTGTCCAAGGGTCATAAAATGTGGAAATGGAAAAACGTAAAAAAAAGAAATAAATAAAAACACACTGGAGCTCCAAGCTTTTTAACCAACAGCAGTGCATATTGTGGTGTTCGGCAGAGTGCTTCAAAACCAAACAAGCTTTCAGAATTCAGCACTGAGGACCTGAATGGAGACCCTGCATCTGTCGTGAATGGAGGAGAGCCTGGAGGGTAACAAGGATTCAAAAGACCTGGTGCACAGAGAGAAAGGGCAAAGTGTGCAGCACTGTATGCTTCTACACACACATTCAAGGCATGCACAGATAAACACACAAACTCTTGCATATCTCTCTGACTCTTTTTTCTCTCTGCTCTCATTGGTACCCGTGGCATCAGTGAGGAATGCTGCAGGTCAGAATCTGAATTAGAATCACTTTAATCTCCAAGTACAATAAATGTACAGGAATTTGTTTTGGTGATGTTGGAGACATGACACCTTACAGAGTTGCGCAGTACATGCTGATGCAACATGGAACAAGGACAACAAAGACCAGAAATACTTCTCTGCCAGTTTGAGTGGAATATTGTGTTCATACTGGAAAACAACAAACAAAAATTTAAAACACCTGTATACCTGTAAAGCTAATGTGCCTCCAGAGTGGTCTGTGTAATGTTAAAGGAAATAAAATCAAATCCGCAACAACACTTTTCCCATCTCTGATAAAAAAAAAAAAAAAAAGACTTCTGGCTCTTCAGATGAGCTCATTGATACAGGAAGGTACACTCAGAAATTAAATACACCAAAGGTACAAACATTAGCATAATTATCCTTATGTTGAGCTGCACTCTCTTTTGCATGATCCATGTTTCAAATGCCTCAAGGCTTGAAAATCCTTCT
Source organism: Centroberyx gerrardi (assembly GCF_048128805.1). Taxonomy (NCBI): domain Eukaryota; kingdom Metazoa; phylum Chordata; class Actinopteri; order Beryciformes; family Berycidae; genus Centroberyx; species Centroberyx gerrardi. The sequence goes on from NC_136020.1 coordinate 13,172,687, forward strand.
TTAATATGTAAAACCTCTCCTTCCCTTCATTTATATACATCTATACAAGGTGAAATCAATAGTGGATGCTAGCTTTCACCTGAATTCTTCCAGTCAGTCTATTTCCTAAAAATAGCATTTTTTTTTTTTTTAGCATTTTGTGCAGTCTCTGTATTTCAATAATGTCCCCTAATTAGTCATGATTGAAAACTACACTTGAAATGGCCGTTTGCAGCCTTAATAATGAAATAAAATTCAAGTGGAGATTCAAAATGGGTTTTTAGGCTTTGCTGGTCCAGCATCAATTCATGTAAAACCACCAGCTGTCAACTTGGCTAGCTGTTAGCTCACCAGCAGCCAGGACACTTGTTACACTCTAGTGAACCAGAGCTGCCCATCTACATCACATCGCATTTAGCTAGCACTCTTATCCAGAGTGACTTGAGTGACTATGAGTGAAACTGCAGGATGACCTTAAATTCCTAGATCACTAACAGGCAATCCATAGGAAGGATAGTAAGGATCGGATAGTAAGGATCAAAGCCAGAAATTAGAAATGAATTACAGAAATTAGATGCATCAAATATGGGTTACTTCAACAAACAATTACCTGGGTGCGTGCCCCCTCAATTTCCAGAAAGTAGACTTTTTGGGATATAAAATGTAACTTTTCATTCTACTAATTTACAAGATTTAGTTTTAATCAGTTAAAATTGACTGAGACAAATGCATACTAGGATGGGAACTGTAAACTATACCTCTGTAAACCACACAACCCCCTTTCACTGTGTAGTTGGTTCCTTCCAAAACTAACGAGAGGAAACATAGCTGGGCAAGCTGGCGAGTGAAGTAACCTGCTGCGACACACAGACAGACGTAGCTTTGTTGAACAGAGGAGGTTGGTGATTCCAAATGAGAGAAATTCAATTTTTGAAAATTCATATTTGCTAAGCTGTTTGGCAGTATTAAGATCACCAGATCGCTTGCCACAAACTTTTTAGTTGTAGCTAAAAAATTTCTAGCTAATATTACCCAGCTGGTTGATGACTAGCTTACTGGACTAACTCATTCCCTTACTGCTCTCAGTGTTGAATTATACAAACTGTTTCCTACAAGCAGCACAGCCTGTACAGTGAGATGCTGAAATACATTTGATGTTTCAGGTCAAGATCTCTCTCTCTCTCTCAGGGCCTACCTCTCTGTGCAAGCTGTTGATGATCTCACATGTAAGAGGCACTGCTAAACCCTTTTTAACACAATTTTGCTGAGATAGCAACTTCACTTTTGAGTTGTGGCTTTTTATTTAGTTAAATGTCACTGTGGCCATGAAGCTGTGATAATGTGCTGGGTGCATGACGGCCCGTCTTGTCGTGATGAGTTTTTACTTAAATTATTATATTAAATCAGTCGCATTTATAGTTTAATTCAGATGTAATGATGTCTAAAATATTGCTGTGGTGTTGTTCATACATGCATTGGGTTGAAAAATTGCATATCACCAAAACCTTGTATCTCCAAAAAGTCAACTTTTCAGAAATTTAAGAAAACAGCTTCACCGCCACCTATTTTCGATAGTTTTCATGAATCCTATGGACATATAAATAAGCCAGCACATTAAGAACTGTGTAAATGCTCAGCTCAAATTAAAAAGAGAACCCCGAAATTAGATTTACAATATTTCCATTAACAAACAATATACTCAGCCACTCACCTCTGGACATCTGTACGCAACCAGCTTCTGTAGATGAGCGGAGGAGATTTGCGTTCCAGTTCAATGAGTTTGGGTAGATGGAGTTCAAATGATTACAAGATTAGCTTTAATATGGAGCAAATGGGCCAACTATGGTTCTATTCTATTCTATTCTATTCTATTCTATTCATGCACCTATCCCATAACACTAAACAGTAAAATTTTGAGCATTCGAGTTTATTCAATTGCATGCATTGAGATGATAAAATATGTAAGGAACAGACACAAAACAAAACAAAACAAAGCAAAAAGCCCCCCAAACCCTAATTGGTAATAACGTACCTAGTGTGGGTCTAAAAGGCAGATTAGCACAGAACAGCTCAGTTCAGGTCAGGCCAGTTCAGTTCAGTTCAGTTTGGCTTGTTAGTGTTTTCATGCCCTGAAGACACACCAAGTGCTTACATAAGTGTTACTGAGTAATAGAATATTAATTGTCTGCTCTCTACTTGCCCTGCCCTCCTCTTCATTATTGTGCTTCACCTCCTCTCTACCTCTCTGCTTTCCTCCTTTTCCATCTCCTCTCCTCCTCTTCTCTCCTTTCCTCCCCTCCTTTCTTCCTCCCCCTCTCCTCTCCCATAAGGATGAGCCAGTATGAGTGAACTATAAGCTTCTGTACTATACGTACTGAAGAGCGCTAAATAGCAGGCTGTCGCTTTGCACTAAGCTGACACGCTACCCACACACACACACACACACACACAGACACTTACCGCCCACATGCTGCAGTCTCTGACTCTATAAGGTTGAGGGCTACAAAAGAAACTGATTCAGAGGGCCACTGCTTTGTCAGCCTCCACAATAGAGCTGATGAGTTCGAGACCACGCAGACACACACACCTACACACACACACACGCATACACAGACTCACACAGACACACACAATCCTGGACAATAGCCCTGATGAGTTGTGAAATGCTAATTGACCCCCAGGTAGAGTGGAGCTGCTGCTGGCGTCTATTGCCGAGTGGAGAGTCATCGACAACGCTGCATGACTGAGGAGAGAGAGAGAGAGAGAGAGAGAGAGAGAGAGAGGAGGGAGGGGGTGAGAGAAAGCAAAAGAGATAGAGGAAGGGAGAAAGGGAGAGAGAAAGAGAGAGAGAAGAGTCTGTGTGTGTGAGTGCAAGATAGGGACAGTCGGACAGAGAAGGTACATGAAAATGAAAAGGAGGAACATGGAGAAAGGGAGGGTGTGTGTGTGTGTGTGAAAACGAGAAGTTGACAGGAAGTGTGTGAGAGAGTGTGTGAGATGCAGACTGACACGCAGAGGCCACCTGCGAATGACAGAACGAGAGTGAGAAAGAGCAAAAGCTACAAGACAATTAGAAAGAAAGTGGGAGAGAGAGCATGTGTACGCAGCAGCGAGAGAGAGAGCGAGAGAGATAGAGACAAGAGGGAGGAGAAGAGGGTACAAGAGAGCTTTTATTACACAACATGTGCTGTGGACAGATGGTGGTGAATTATGTATTAAGGCTTTTACACCGCTCCTGTACTTTTGCACTGGAGGAGAAAATGAGCCTGCGTGTGGAACAAAATGTTTAGCTAAGTTTTCCCATCTTAACCCAGGGGCGTTTTTTTTTTTTTTTTTTTTAACACTAACACAACAAGAAATAGAGGTGAAAATCTACACACAGCTGAAGACATCATGTTGATTTTACACATTCTCAAAAACGGATGTTTGCACCCATCTGCGTGTCTAGTTTGGGTTTCAACACAATATGCTGAGAAAAGCATCAGAATTGAGAACATGAGAATTAACTCTAAATTAACTCTAGATTGATTTACATTGATTTGTCTAGGGATTCAAATGGAAAACTCACTTTTTGCAACTTTCCAAGTCACTTGTAACTCAAAATCTGTTTATGCCGCTATTTATGAACTAAAAACATGCCTCAAAAACATGCAAACTTCATGTTTAATCCCCAAATGCTGTCATTTCGTGAATCAAAAGCTCTTTCAATCGATTTGAGTGTGAAATAAAAACTGTAGATTCTCCATTAGTTTATAAAGAAACACAGATAGGTGACAAATATAATCTTGATATATTTTAGCAATCGTCATTCTATATATTTGACCCATTGTCACCCTAGGGTTCATACATATAAACTATTGTCACTCTACGTAGTCCATATATATAAACTATTGTCACCTTGTAACTTAACAATAATGTCATTGATTTATGATGTAAATGCTGTTTTGGATCATATAATTGTATTATACCATATCCCTTTGGCAATATTGTTTCTTAACTTTCATGCCAATAAAGCTCATTGAATTGAATTGAATTGAATTGAATTGAATTGATAGGTGACAGTGTTTCAACAGGGGGTGCCACACTACAATTTAGGACTTTATGGAACTCTGTTACATAGCAAAACATACGTACGACAGAAAAAGCACAATAGCACAAGCTGTTTGGAAGAAAAATGGATGGAGGGAGGGATGGAAGGGGCTGAGATGACATTTGCTTCACACCCAAGTGAGTTTGTAGTCGGGCAGACGATTCTGTTCAGCCCCGCAGTGATGGACTTGGAGCGGCCCACCCTGTCGGCCGCCAATCATACTTGGCGGTCCTGGCACGGGGCGCCGTCAGAGGTCCTGCCAAGGCCGGGAACGGGCCACTAGTCCCCAGGCCAAGGGGACACATGCTAGTAAGGGAATTTGGCAGCCGTGGTGGGTATAGAGGGAAGATGGAGGGAGAGAGAGAGCAAACAAGAAGCTGAGAAAGTGGCAAAAACAGAAAAAAGAGAGAAAGAGGAGGTAAGACGGGCAACAGAGACCAAGACCAAGTAAGAGAGGAGGGGGACGACAGAGAGACAGAATGAGAAAAACGACAAAGACATACAGAGAATGAGACCCATTTGTTAAAAAGAGAGAGCATACAAATGCTGTTAGTGTAATTAAAGGCGAGTGATTGGAAGTTATTCCATCCCTCTCTCCAACTCTGTCCAACTGCTGCCTGTAAACAACACTGGTAATGAGACACAATCACACACACACACACACACACACACACACACACAGTCAGGCATAGACACAGATACATGCATATTAACTCACACACAATGACACACACAAACTTATACTCACACAGTACACACAGATTCACACTCCCTCATGCACACACAAACAAACAGAAACACAGACTCTCTCTCTCTCTCTCTCTCACACACACACACACACACACACACACACACACACACACAAATATGCACAAATGTAATGAGAGTTTGGTGTTTACAATGTGAAGACTGATGACTCTTATTACAGTAAGGCTGAACATGTCTTGCTCTACAGAGATAACTTTATTTTGAGCTCTGCAGACATGATGAGCACTCGAAAGCAATGTACACACACACACACACACACACAAACACACACACACACACACATGCATCTCACAGACATGTTCACAAACGCATGTAATCACACACACAACAAATGCAAATACTCATAAACACACACTCCTGAAATCTGTATGCTTCCAACAAATGGTCAGAACAATTAGGGAAAAACGTAGGTTTGCACTTTGCGGTTTGGCAGCCATTCTTCTGTTCTAAAAGTAAGACTTGAACTGCCCCTCATGTAAATCAACATGCAACTCGCAGTGTTACAGTCATAGAGACATTATTATCATTTTGTTTTTCTTTCTTGAATTTTACATCAATTTACATTCATTATCCATAAAGCAACTATACTCCTTTTTTCTTCTTCTTTTCTGTTTGTCTCTGTTATCTCCCATCTGTGTATACTAAAATGTTTTGTTTTGTAATTTTTGTTTCTTTTTTATTCATTGTACTCACTTGATATACAGTTGAAAAGCAGAATCTTAAAAAAAAATACTTATGGAATGAGGGAAACTATGTGACCTCTTCACTCTCAGTCTCCATAATAAGATGCAGTATATTAGTCTATAGATGTGGGCTATCTGATTGGCCTGAGGCACCTGACATGGCTGCATGGATTATTGGGTTTTATCATGCACACACACACACATACATGATGAAACTGGCAGATTATACAGTAGTGTATGTGTATATGTGTGTCTGAGGCTATGTGTGTGTGGACTGTATGTATACAGTCAGCAATATAAAATGATTTAATCAAAGACATGAAAATCCTCCCTGACCAGATTGACACTACCACGGATCAACCCATCTGATCTGTCTGTGAAAACCTCACACAACACACACACACACACACACACACACACACACATAATATGACTAGTTCCCCTTAGGGAATCTGAACCCTGGGGAATACCAATCAAACAACATACATGAACCATCACTATTTTACAACCTCACTGCTGATTGCTTTCATGCTCTATCTCTCTCTCTCACACACACACTTGTGCACAGATACACTCTAGCTTATATGTTCACACACTATCACACTCTATTACAATAGAATATGATATTCAACTGCAGTTATGGCAGCTGTACACTGATGTAAAACACGTTTATCTCTTCTGTAATCATAAAGAATGATGGGCCGCACATTCTAGCATAGAGAGGTGTAATCGCCTGCATGGATGCATATATGTATTTCTATCTGTGTGTATGATGGGGGTGCAGCCAGGTGCACGTCATGTATTTGTTTATGTTTGGCTTGGGTTTTAATATACGTATAAAATCTGGAGCAGAATACAGTGTGCAGGCTATTTTTTCTTCATATCTTGGGAAGCTGTTCAGCACCTGTTTACAATACGCCGATTTCTGGCCTTCTATTCAAGTCTCAAAAATGTGTATGCTATTATTGGACTGTTTATATATATATATGTGTGTGTTTGCCAGAGAGTGTGTGTGTTTGGGTGTTCTTGTATTGCTATACCTATGAGGACCAACCAGCCTCAAAAGGATAGGAAGTTGAGTAAAATTTTGCTGCTCCTCACTCACTGTGTGTGCGTGTGTGTTGTGTTGAGGGTGCAATTGTCCGCCTGGTCATGTGAGTGTGTGCTGTGTGTGTGCCTATGCCTATGTGCGAATGTGAATCTATTTCTGTGTGTGTGTTCAGGTCCTTGTGTTTTTCAGTATCGTCAGGTTCGCCTCTACCTGAACTTCCCCCAACTTCCTGGGCCGGCTTTCAGCTTGATGTGGGCGACACAGTGAGAAACTTCACAAGGGAGGCAAGGAGAGGCGGTAAGCAAGCCGAAGTGAACACACAGGGAAGGAAAAAATATCCCAGCGCAACACTTGCCATCATCAAATTCAACTTTACCAAAAACAAAACAGCTCTTAATTAATACTAAATGAGTAATTGATGAACAATGCAGCAAAATGTGCGGGGGGGAAAAAAACTTGTTTGGTTATGTAGATTAGGCATGGTGGGCAGAATTTGTTTTATGCCTTACTCTGTGTGTGTGTGTGTGTGTGTGTGTGTGCATGTACACACCATATGTCTGTGTGTGAGTTTGTGTGCACTGTCTGCTTGTACTGTACATTTCTATGCGTGTGTGCGTACTTGTGTGCTTGTATGTGTGTGTGTGTGTGTGTGTGTGTGTGTGTGTGTGTGTGTGTGTGTGTGAGTGTGTCAACAAGGGGATAATTAGGAATTACCACTAGCCTGCCTGTGCTGTTTCTGGGTAATGCAGGTGTTGATGTGACTTTGAAAACTTTTCGGGGGCGTCCAAACAAGTGGAAAATAAGTATTCAGGTTATAGCTATTCTCTGTAAACAGACCTGGAAGTTTGGACTTAATCTTCTTTTTCCCTTGTGTGTGTATGTCCGTGATGTTTCATGTATCACCTATTGTTCTTCAAGCTGTAGAATAGCACATACACACTGTATTTCATTGAAACTATCCACAACTACCCACAATGAAATTTGTCTCATGAAATTACATGACAAAACCTTCAAAATATGTTCCAAAATGCTCACAACCACTACTCACTTTCCATTGTATAAAACATATTGCAAATAACTAAGGGAACATTTAAAGTTACATTCAAGCTTAATTGAACTTTTGTAAAACATAGACGCAGAGTGATAAAAAAAAAAACCTGATAAAATACTTGCAAAAAAATAAACATAAAAAGAAGAGAGGCAATCAATCTCTGCAGATGAGATAAAAAACAAATAAGCAAAGGATTTATAAAAACATCTCACCTGAAAATCAAACAAACAACAAAAAATGACAGTGAAATAAAAGAAATAACTAACTTCAATAGATAAGATCTAAATAAAATAAATAAATGTAATTTCAAAGTTTCAAAAGCCCAGAACCTTGTCTGCTTTTATTGGCCTTGAAAATACATTGCTTTCCACATCGACAGTGTCGAAGCTGAATGTTAACAAAGTAGAGACACTGCAATATTGAAAAGAGATACTGAAATTCCGATGCATATCAGCGTGGAAGAGTGAAACATCCTCAGGCCAGTCAGTGAAATATTCACCAACAGTTTGGTATCATTAGACGGAGCGTTCGCAGTGTTGAAGCTGACTGATACATTTTTAACCTTTATCCAGGGAAGGTTGTTTGAGCATGTATGCTGTTTTCAGCTCCACTTTGATTCATATAACTGCAGTCTTCTGTTGGGCGAAGGTTCAGAGCTCTGTTCAAGGGTAACTCAACAGTTGTTATAGTTGAGGATTGAGTCCAGTATGCAATTTAAACCCGCAACCCTCTGGTCACAAGCACTTTCACAAGCAGTTTCATATCTCGAAGTCAAATGATGTTCCCAATATTCTACACCTGAGTTGATTAAAGAATTAAAGACAAGAAACAGCATTTAGAAGATCCAGCTGTCTCAGAAGTCCAAACCGATCTCTTATTTTCCCTTAAATATTCCATTCATCATTTGCTTATCCATAATTTCAATTCCCTTGATTTTTTTCCCGTTCTCTTCCCCCCTCGTTTCCTTATGATCTGGAAAACGAGAGCAGTTGAGTTATTACACACTGCAAGATAGAGAAGGTAAAAGCTTTGAAAGCCAACTTTAAATCTAAATTCGGTTTGAGCTCGCTCCAGCAAAATTTGCAATTCAAATCCCGGGTACAGTTGACGGTGCCAAGGCAGGCGGAAGCTCACCATCTGATCACATTTGACTGGGCTTTTTACACTCCTCATAGTTCGCTTATCTTAGTCAGAAAGCCAACACCATAATTACATTTGATATCTGAAAAAACCTAGAGATGGTGGAATACTGCAAACTAAGCTACCTGAGGTAAAGTCTCATTATCGCCAGTTCAGCTGTTCTGGTAGAACACTGTTACAGTAATGCCAGCAGACCCACCAAACCTGCTCAGAATTAAATATATTGATTTGGATCATCATTTAAATAATAGAATGGCATGAGAAGTAGCTTAATATTTCTTAAAAGTGCAAAGTGGAACAAAATGTTAATTCAGACATTTTTTATATTTCAGATTACTGTTCCTGAACCAGAAAATAAAGGGAAATCAGCAGTTTCAAAACGATATCTTGATTGATTTATTTTACGTTTCAAATAAAAAATATGCAGCTTGACAAACTGAAAAGACAACGTTTACGCACCAGAGAAGCCTTATTTTATGTCCATTTTTTTCCCCCCACTATATGGATTTTCTCAGTCAGTTTACTATCCCTAACATTTCTTTCTACTTTAACATAGCTTAAGAAATTTGCGGCTTTTTTGGAAGAAATAAGTGGACATAAAAGCACTATAACAGTATTATTTGAAGGGGAAAAAAATAGTTTGGCAGAAAGGAGAGGAAACAATGGTGGTGGTACAGTCAACATCAGTGGGTGGGAAGGAAGCAAGGAAGGAAGCAAGGAAGGAAGCAAGGAAGGAGTGAAGAAGGGAGGCTGGAAGGAGGTGATAAGGGAGGATGGACTTGACAGGAAAGGATGGATTGGAATAGGAAGCGAGAGGGAAACAAAATAAATACTGTATCTCTCTTCTTCTCTCTGCCAGGTCGTGACACAGAGAGAAGAGGACAGAGCAGTGCCAGCGCCAAAACTCTGCCAGTGGGTGACGGGAGGAGGGTGGGAGAAGAAATATCCTCTCCTCCTCCACCTTCTCCTACTCCTCTTCTCTCCGTCTTCCTCCTCCTCCTCCTCCTCCTCCTCCTCTCCTCCTGCCATCCTGTCTGCCAAGCCTGGGTGGTAAAAAGCCTTTACATCTGGTTGTAAGTCATCATCACTTGTCACTCTGTCACTAATATGCCTCCACTCCACAGCCGGCTTGCCTCTTGGTGGAGAGCGAGAGAGAGAGAGAGAGAGAGAGAGAGAGAGAGAGAGAGAGAGAGAGAGAGAGAGAGTAGAGTAGGAGAGAGCAGGAGACACACAGATATGGGTGAGGGCACAAGACAGAGAAAGCGAATGTGAGAGCGATAGACCAAGAAAGATATGGCAATGGGGAGCGGGAGAAATTGTGCGTGTTTATGTGTGTGTGACAGAGTCGATGCCCGCTTGAGCGTGTGCGTTTTACACCTTGCGCATCACTGGAACCGAATCCATTTAGAGGGGAGAGAGGTTCTCAATCTGACTGACAACTCTTTCCACGTAGTTAAGAAGCACAACCAAACTATCCGTCTGGGAAAGTGCAGTTATAACTCTGCGATGCCGGGCGGAGATAGAGGCAGCGGCACGTTGACTGGATTTCACACACGATCGCACAAACATCACTGACTCAGGCCCTCTGGTTCCCTCCGCTCGGCACACTGCAGCGCACAAGCATGCATTGATACACATTTGGAGACATGCACGCCACGGTTCAACACAACAAATCATACGCGCACGCTGCCAAGAGGATGTCCACCTATAGGCGCGCTCGCACACACAGACACACTTTAACAGCCACACACACTGCGTTTGTTATACTCAGTTCACCTTGAGGACACAAAGGAGTTTTACTTACTACTAGTTGAGATGGATTTTTCTCTCGTCTCTAAAGAAGTTTCCTCATCTTCACAGGTATTCTTCCGTTCCGGTGCTCTTTCGCAAAACAATTGTTCCTCGGTTGTCAGAAAGACAAACAAGACGCTTTATGCATCGACACACAATGAAACTTTGCATCAGCAAAATGGGTTTGATACTCGCAGACTGCAGAGGCTGCAGGGGAAGGATGAACAGATAGGTTAAAAGTAAAACATGTGGTATTCCCGCATTAATACACTACTGTCAAAACAGTGCCGAAGATGTGTAGCAATTCCAAGAGTGTCAGCTAAAATGTCCAAGTACACTTTTAATATAACCACCTATATGGCAACCTCCTTCTTTTTGCATCTACAAACAGCTATGTTCGCATTATTTATTTATTTATTGCTTTTTGTCAAGCTTTAACTACTTTGAGGGTGTAGTTTCAAACTTGTCCTCACTGACTGTGTTGACATTTTGTAAGAGAGGGATTTGGAACTCAATTCGCAAGAACCACATTACAAGTTGCAGTCAACAAATGAGCAGAAGCAAATCCATGTCTCTTGACATCCATTCTGACAGAGTAAATGTCGTTTTTGTTCTATTTTTGCTGAAACAACACGGGTTGTATTGTATCAACCCGGCAGCTTCTGAGCTACCAATTTTTGAGTGTTTATACAAAAATTATTATTTCTGAATTAAATTCTGCTCATGTACGTAGTTGCATGTTGTTTGTCTCCAACCTTTACATCTGCAGTAATGCTGCTTTCTTGAAAAAGACATTTGCTATCTCAAAGGGACCACTTGGTTAAACAAATGTTAAATGAAATAAAGAAAAGTACAAACACATGGACGACTATGTGGGTTGTTGCTGTGGCTTTCGTAGACAGAATACTGGAGGCAATGAGGATTGGCGGGTGAAGTTGGATGGCATTCGTTTTTCCCTCTCAGCACAAATTATACATACACTGAGAGTAGAAAACATTAGCAGGGTTTGCTCTCAAAGAGGCTGATCCCTGTTGATTTCACCTACAGTATTAAATCCACTTCAATTATGAGGGGGAGATGAGGATGAAGGGGAAGAGGGAGACAAGTCACAGTGAGATGTTTTATGTGTTTTGTTTGAATTTCTATAAAGCCCTGTTCACTCTTTGAACTATATAAAATAGATTAACTTCAAAGCTATATGTATCCCTCACTTTGGCTGTGAACCATTGCTCCTTTTTCTTCCATCTACATCATTTTGCTGATCTTGAATCAACACACTAAGGGTTCAGTCTCCTCCACATAACATCACTGTACAGTTTTGAGTTGTATGCGAGTCAATATATAAAATATGTCAGCTTTGGTTTTTAGTTGAGCGTCCATTGAACCTCTTGTCAGGCATTGAAGTGGCTCAAGGTTAGAGAGTCAGGATTAAGACAGGATGGTTGATGAGCGAGTAATATTTTTCTAACAGTGGTGTGTAAATGTATTTGTATGAATGTGAGGCATGGCGGTGAAAAAGCAGCGAAAGCCTTCAGTGGATGAATAAAAGTCTGAAAAAATGGAACAAACCGCCCAGGAGGAATACCATTCGTTTGAAATAAGTAGAAGCTGTGTACTTCAGGGTATGGCATAATAATATATCAGGATGTGATAAGCAGAAGGCGACAGGTACACCCATTAAAACTAACAGACAAGTGGGATAACAAGCACTCTGGAGTGACAATCCCTCTCTCTCTTCTCCCTCTCTCTCTCTCTCTCTCTCTCTGACACACACACATGCAAAACAACAAAACTTGTTCCCCAGTCCTCTCTCTCTCTTCTGTCCTCATATCTTTTCCCCTCTCTCTCTCTCCCTCTTTCTTCTATACATCACATCTTTCTGTCTCTCTTTATTTCCCCCAATTTAGCAATTCCCTCAAAGCTCCCAATCTCCAGACGCACCCCTCCTCCCTTCACCCAAACCTTTCTCTACCTATCATCATTTTTGCTTAGAGCCCATGAGTATAAAACAATGAATGTCGCTCAGCGAGTTGAAACTCAGTTACTCAGTGTGTTTAAATTCAGTAAAGGGAAGACTGCTGGAGTTTAGTTAATTTGCACAGGAATAAGGACAGAAGCAAAGTGGTATAAAAGTGATAAAATGCAATGATAAAAAACACAGAAAGAAGAGCAACAAATTACTAAATTATGCCAGTGAGACTGAAAAAAAATTGTTGTTTAAGTTCCCATCAGGGAGACGTCTGCTCTAGCAGATATCCAGTCTTTCATTTTCACACTTGATCTTTTTCATTTTACCCCGTTCTCCCCAACTTTCTCTTTCAGCCTTTGAAGGCCGGTTAGCTGACAGATGTGTGTATAGAGAATAGTTTCTGACAACTCTGGGATTCCTCTTATCTGTCATCCCGACCGCCTGAGTATCTCTCTTCCAGACAGAGAAAGAGAAAGAGAGCCTGCTGGGGCCTGACATTGACCTGATGTCCGCGGCCACTAGGTGGCGCCACTGAGCGTTGATTTCACAGGTTTAGCAGGACCAGGGGTTCGTTAAACCTTTCCAGTCTGGCCTCTGTCCCTGGAGCTCAGACTGCTGAAAATAAATTGCTACACATGTCTTGCAGAGACTCCCCAAACAAAGGCCCAAAGCCCATCCTGGTTCTTGACTCCTGGGTGAAAAGAAAACAGTCCCCTAGCTTTTCACTCCTGTCTGTCCCACCTATAGCTCTGCTTCTCCTTCTCACCTCCACCCCTCCCCCCTTCCCTTCCCCTTTCCACTCCTCTCCTCTCCTTTCAGCTTTGTGCTGGGTTTGTATTTTGCGAGTACAGAGCACAGTGTTTCTGTCACTGGGGAGTGTCAGCATGTCTCTTCACTTGATATGCATTAGATTTTCCACACTTTCTGGCAGTTATCTGATTCCAACTCAATACGCTGCCGAGGGAAATTGAGTCCTAAGGCCAGGAGAGAGAGAGAAGTTTTTGGCGGCTTTTTAAATTCATTACAGTATTCCGCTGCGGTCTCAGCGGAGCTCGCCTGGCAGCACGAGGCCACTGAGGTCTGTGTTAGAGTAACACAGAGAGAGAGAGAGAGAGAGCTGAGCAAACCAGGCTGTCACTGCCATACAGGAGCTGTTCTGCTCTGCACACTTTAACACAACCTGCTTCCTTATGTTGAAACAGTACAAGGGGAAGGAAATACAATCCAATGAAGATACTTATTGTAGCCATCAAGCTTCATATACAGTATGAGGAATTCACATCACTGTTGTCAGGTGGAAACTCCACTGTTGATTTTCATGTTTTTACTTGAATTGAAGGATGACATGGTATACTACAGTGTGAGTGTTGAGTGTGTTTTTGAAAAGGCTTGGTTATTAATCAAAAATAAGGCTGTTCTTTCCAAATCTTGGAGATGCAAACATTTCACCCAACAGTAGCAATATAATAGATAAACATACTCCAGTGCATTTCACATCCAATACTGACTGAATGCCAGGTGTGATTGTTTCTGTGTCCATGTTCAATTCAATGTGCTCAACCTCACCTTCCCAGGAGACCTGATATGACATAACTGTTTCATATTCAGCTTCAGTCAATTTCCCTTCTAATATTAACAAAGAGGGGGAAAAAAACAGATGACTGCAACATAGTTACATTTTAATGTACTCTGTTTTACCATGCCAATATTAGCACAGAAACAAAGTAGCTCTTTTATTACAAGCCCAATTCACAGTCAGAGATGAGAAGTGGTTTCAATCTGTGTTTCTTGGCTAAAGCATGTCCCAAGGAGCAGCGAGAACAGAGATGCGAGTAATGTGACAGGTGATAAAGCAGAGCGGTGCTAATCAACGCACTGACAAACCGCTCCACAGCTCTCTACTCTGCAGCAATATCGTCTCTCTCCTTTAGGTTTTTTCCACTGCATAAGTGGATAATGGCGTACCTTATTAATACTCCACAGACACACACTTCTTTTCAGTTAGGTTTTATGCACAGGTAGTATCAGTATAGTATCAGTACAGCCAGTATGCTGTCAGGTATTCTTCTTTCTTATACACTTTATCTCTTTGTATCTGTTTTTTTATTTATCTATCCTGTATTTCTTATCTGTGTATACCTTGTGTAAAGCACTTTGAATTGCCTTTGTGTACGAAATGTGATATATAAATAAACTTAAAGAAAGAAAGAAAAAAGAAAGAAAGAAAGAAAGAAAAAGAAAGAAAGGTATTGATAACACTGATTATAATCGACAGTACACAGCAATTCACAGCTGATCAGTTTTGCAATGGAAAACCGAAGGCTGCTGATACTGTTCCACGTATGGTATAGGTAGATCGTATGTCTGGTGTAATAGAAAAACTATTCAAGCCTTCTTTTATCTGTCAAGCTGTCCGTTTGCAGCCGTGAGTCTCGCTCTCTGATTTATAAAATCTCATTCAAATGTCCAATGCCCAGTCACAGATGAGAAATGGTTTCAATCTGTGTTTCTTGGCTGAAACATACGGCAAGCAGCGGCGGGAACATGGGCTTGACAGAGCAACGTGACAGGTGAGACTGTACCAGAGCATCGCTTAATCAACACACTGACAAACCAGCAGTGGAAGCCTACTGAGCTCATCAGCTCTCCTCTAGCCGTCTGTTATCTGTCTCTCCATTTGTTCTTCTCTCTCACATTCTTGTTATTTAAACTCTGAATTCACACATCATCATGTTTCTGACTCTTTATGGGTCTTTTTTTTGGGGCCTCTCTCTCTCGTTTCTTGTTTCCATATCGTCCCTCAGGTTGTTTCTCCACCTCTGTCTCTCCGCCTCTCTTCCCCTCCCCCTTTCCCTCTTTTATGACGTTTTCTCGCTTCCATACTCTCCCTATTTTGTTATCGCGCTGTCCCCTCGCGCCTTTCTCCGTCTCCCTAACTCCCCTCTGCCTCTCCCTCTCTTTCATTTTCACACTCTCTCTATCTTTTTCATTTTCCCCCCTGTTCTCTCCAACTCGTATCTTTCCCTTTCTCTCTCTGCCTTTGAAGGCCAGTTAGCTGACAGATGTGTGTAGAGAATAGTTTCTGACAACCCGGGGATCCCTCTCATCTGTCATCCTGACCGCCTGAGTATCTCTCTTCCAGAGAGAGAGAGAGAGAGAGAGAGAGAGAGAGAAAGAGAGAGAGAGTCACAAGAGAACCAAGGAATGAAAGTGAGGGCATACCAAGGGAAACAATTATTTTGGAGGAGAGGAATTTGCATTTTATGTGTAACTGTTTCTCTTGTCGTTAGAATCATCCATTTATTTATCCATTCTTTGTTTATTTATCCATTCTATTTATTTATTCAGTCAGCGGGTGATGAAAAGGGGATTGGGTCCAAATGGGAATCAAGCCTCTACCCCTTTTTCACAAAAATAACTTCTCTAAAGGATTTATTTGCTTTCTGTACCATCATCACCACTTTTAAAAGGGCAAGGCGGCACTAAAAGAAAAGGTAGCCTACTTGAAAAGGGCAAAATGACCTCCGCCAAAAAGAATGGTAAAATCAAAGTCACAAATCCATGTAGCATGATGAGGATAGTTTAAGTTAATCCTAGCACTGTGTAGTAACACATAATTCAATTCAATTCAATTCAATCTTTTTTGTCCCCAAGTGGTGACCTTTGAAGCAAGTTAAAACAGACAGAAACATACAGCAAAAAAACATAAAAAAGATAAAAGACGGCAGATAATAATACAGTATAAGTAAATAAAGCCATGACAGGCCACTTTCAGATGTGTGATTACTGATGTGATCTAGAGGATAACTGCATAGCTGTCTATTTTGCATGTGGTTAGTGAGACCTCTGACCATAATAGTCACTCCTCTTTCAGTGCGCTGAGTTCTAATTGACAAAATAACAGTCGAGTTAAACCGCTCCTCACCTGGTTGGCAACTTGCTGGAACGACATAAAGGACCCCTGGGAGTGCCCAAAACCTCATTTTGGAAACCCTTGTGCCAGTCACGCTTCGTGTTGTGAGAAGTTAACGATGCAGAGAGGGTTCAGTCAGACTGTCATTACTCTATAAAGGGCCAGAGAAATGAAGTGAATGAACTGTGTCTTGTAGATGCTGGGTAAGAGGGTCAACTCAGCTATCCTTCTGCAGGCCTGTAATCACAAGCCATTTTGCACTCCCACTAAATTACAATGCATTGCACTGCCGACCAGTGTGATGCTATTTTGTATGCAGAGAGAAGTATCTGGTTGTTCGCCTGCGTGTTTGTGTTGTATGTGTGTGTATGTGTGAGTGTGTGTACTTTTCAGGATGAACACGTGGGAACATGTGCTCACTCCCTTAATAAACATGTAGATTTGTTTGTCACTTTCCCTGATTTCCAGGATCCAATCTCCAGGGCTCGGCTCTCAGTTTGCTCTCATCAGCTTGGAATCCTGACATGAATATAGATGCAGCATCACTTTGCCAAAGCCTGCCAAGGCCATGTTCACATTAGAGAGAATGTCAACCACCATCCCATCTATCTAAAGTGAAAATATTTTTTCAATAGTTTCCAAATGTGCTCCTTTGCTGTTATAATTATAGGGTACCTGACACAAAATTTGAATGGATAAAATAGCTATTCCTATTCAAACCAACATCTCTACATGGGCTGTTGGCTGACATGCCTGTCATTGTTGGCTGGCACTGTCACCGGATTAATGAAGTACCAAAGCAATGTGCTTCCATGACAAAGGCATTGCTTCTGTGCTTCCAGTAGCAGTTATTTCTACCATTCCACCTTGATTTTCATTACAGCTTTTTCAATTATTTTATTTTATTATTATTATTTCATTTTTGGGGCATTTTCACCTTTACTTGAAAGTTCAAAGGAGAGAGAGACAGGAAAGACTGGGAGAGAGAGGGGGATGACATGCGACAAAGGTCTTGGGCCGGATTCGAAACCAGGATGTGACGTTCACATGGTACACGCCTTAGACCGCTGAGCCACCAGGACACCTAAGCAATTTCAAAATGAAACGGTGTAACTGATAGTCTCTAGCCACTGGCAGGCACTTTGGCATGTGTTAAGCAGTTGTTCACAGTGTGGCTCATATAAACTCTGTCAGATGACCACAGAAGTTGACTATGCTTTGTCTTAGTCGAGTCGCCACTGTAAAATGGAACCAACTGAAATGCCGAGGTGGAATTATTTCCACTTAGTAGTGAGTTTACAGAGAGGATTATCAACTGTCCCAAAATTATTTTCTGGCAGCCGTATCAGGTGTACTGAACTAGACTGCCACGATCCGGCTATGAAGTATTTTTTGTATTCATTAGCCTATAGTTTTAAGGGGTGAACAGTTAAGCACTTTGAAGAACGTTTTATTTTAAAAAGTGAAGCGACCTCTGCACAGCTAATGGGCGAACCTGATGACTCAGGGATGCAAAACGTGTCGTTTGCTCTATTGTTTTTCCTTGCTGAAAAGAGTATATAATAAATGAGATAGATAAGGCTCCCTGAGTTTTCAGTGTGCAGCAAACCTAATCTTCAATGAACCTTTTATTTAACTTTTTGCTACCATGGAGAACATCAAGAGTCCAGTTCCATATTTGTGCTGTATTCAGACTGCTTCTTTCATAGCAGGATTTAAATGTTATTCATTGAATTATATGATGTGAAGGTTATTAGTCCATAATAACAGTATAATGTTGTTGTTGTTAATTAAAATGTAAAAATTAGCATAGTCCCTCATAGGGAGAGACTGAAGCCTGATTACTTTATTTAGTCTGCTTATTCATTAATAGACTATATTGGATTTATGTTCATTAGCTCAAGCTAATGCGAAAGCCCCACCATGTGCGTGCTTGTGCCTCTTTGTTTGTGTGTGTGTGTGTGTGTGTGTGTGGGTGTGTGGGTGTTTGTGTCCATGTATGTGTATATGAATATGTTTGTGTATGTGGGCATTTGTCTGTGTCTGTTTGTTCATGTACGTAGGCATGTATGAGTGTGTGTGTGTGTGTGTGTGTGTGTGTGATATTGTACACATATAGGCATGCTTTGTGTGTATGTGTCTTTCTCTCCCCTCCAGTAATTTGCAGTAGACAGTGCCCTCGGAGACACTGAGCATATCCTGGATGCATTATTCAATCCAATTATCATTAGCCAATGCCTCACTCACACTGTAACAATGCAAATTCATGCAGGAGGATAAAAGGTCCAGCTGCACTCCACGCCACGCCGCTCTCAGGTCCTGCAGAGAATGAAGGGAAAATGTACTGAACGGTCAGTCGATTATTTTAATGCAAAACGGTTACATTCAAGTGGTAATTTGCCCAATGCCTGTTAGCACATTTGACATCAACAGACAAATTGAACTCCCATTACCGATAAGTTATTACTTATCGGTAATGGGAGTTGTGACATTTTATGTGGCTCTTACTCTCTCTTTCACACTTGTCTAGCCTCGGCTAGGAAGATGGCGGCAGGTGTTTGTCACAGCCTGGCAGGTGCTGCTGTCTCACCTTTCCAAAAATATACTGGAAAACCGCCAATAATTTTAGCTGAAACCCTGAAAAAATGGTCACCATGGACATTTCACTTGAGAAATATCAAATCTAAAGAGGTATCACATTTTGTGATCTTAATCGTGCGCCTACTGATTGTTACGATCTTACCTCTGTGGGGAAGCTGGTCAGCCGCCTCTATGCATTCGACTCAAATCGAGTTGCCGGATGAGACTGCCGTACCCCTGGTTTCGTGGAGTCAATACACCATATACTCCGCTGTCCTGGACGGTGGGCAAGCTTTGCCCCGATGTCGACAGCGCGGCCGCTACGATGGGAGAACCTCCGCTTCTGACAACCGGAGATTATCTACCTTTCTCTGTACCATCCTGTTGCTCTGTGGGGATGTCCACCTCAATCCTGGACCGGAAATTTCCAGCAAAACCGATGTGAGGGACTTCAATCTGCTGCGAGATCCAAGACCGCCGCACCGCCCGACTACTGGTTTCATCCCCTTCAACATGCACCTGTTTTCAGTGGAGCTGCGATTCCACCTTAAGTTGTTGTCTCACACGGAGCTGCGACCCTACCTGAGACCGCTGCTTCCCACGGAGCCGCAACTCTACCTGAGGCCGCTGCACCGCCTGACTCCCAGCTCCACCGACTCTCTCCAGCGGGATTACAATTTGATATCTCGCCACAAGGTAACACTCCGATCAAATGTGTAAACAAACTGGACAATTCTACACATAGATTAACAGCAGGTCCTTATATCAGGCCAACTGGAAATGCGCCATGGATTATTACGAATGCTGCGATTAAAAAACAACACGCTACTAAAATATTTCAGACTGCAAACCATGCGAAAGTGCTATGGGACCCGAACGTGAAACCTAAAGGAATCTTTGGCGGACATTTAAATGTATGAGTGTTGTATCAAAATCTGAACAACTCGAACAATTATTAATGGACTCTAATCTTGATTATTTATGTCTCTCTGAAACCTGGTTAACTCCAACTACCCCACAAGGTGTTTTTAACGTCCCAGGTTATAATATCTATAGGAGAGACAGAACGCACAGCAAAGGGGGCGGGGTAATAATTTTTGTCAAAGAAGGCATCCAATGCAACCAAATTAACATTCCTGATAACATCTTGGAATGTATTGGAGTCACCATTACATTATCTCCTGAAATGTCTTTTGTTGTCATTGTACTTTACCGACCACCAACTGCAAAGGATGAGTTCTTTGGTCATCTATCTAATGTTCTTAAACAATGTGATGGTAAAGAAGTCCTTCTCATGGGCGATTTTAACTTAAACTGGCTAGATAACACACGCAGGAAGAAACTGAAGGATATTGCCCTTAAATTTCAGATGAATCAAATGGTGAATGGTCCAACCAGATTAACAAAGTCTTCCAAAACTTTACTGGATTTGATATTTGCAAATAAAGGTGAGCGTATTGCAAAAACATACAACTTAATCACTGGTCTATCGGATCATAATCTCACTTTAGTGGCTAGAAAGTTGTCGAAGACACGATATAGAAATCAAAACAAAATGGAAGGCAAAACACATATTTCACTTATCCCAAGGAAAGATTTAGAACCTTTTGAGAATGAAATTAAAATAACCAAATGGAGTGATACAACTTATGGTAAAAACTGTGAGCAGGCCTGTGATGATTTAATGTCAACATTTAAGCAAATCATCTCTAAATTTACTAAGACAATGCCCCGCAAATCCAATGCAAAGCGGAGCTTACCTTGGTTCAATGATGCATTGTGGCACCTTATGAAGAAAAGAGATGCCACCTTGAAACAATCCTTAAAGTCAGGTTTGGAGACTGATCACTTGGTTTATAAAGGCCTCAGGAATAAAGTTACAACACAGCTTAGGAAGGCCAAAGCAAATTTCTTTCTCAAAATAATTAGAGATGCAAAAGGAAATAGCAAAAAACTATGGAAAGCCATTGACAAACTCTCAGGAAAAGAGCGTCCAAAATGTGGGGCCATACAGATTAAATCTAATGGAACACATGTTGCTGATAGCTTGACTATTGCTAACAGTTTTAGTGATTATTTTATCAATTCTGTCCTGGAACTGGGTGTGAATTCTCCACCAGTCCAACTTCCTCAAATCCTAAACAACGATGGAGACTCCTTGAATCTGAAACCTACAAATGAGGCAAAGGTCAACAAAATTTTGTCATCACTGTCATGTTCCAGAGCCAAAGACATCTATGGGCTTGACACAGTGTTTTTAAAAAAGCATAGGAATGACTTAACAACCTCAATTACTCAAATAATAAACCAGTCATTTCAGGAGAGTATATTCCCCAGTGCCCTGAAACATGCCATTGTAACTCCAGTATACAAGTCCGGAGATAGGCAGGAAGTATGCAACTATAGACCTATCAGCATACTTCCTGCCATATCGAAGGCTGTCGAAAAAGTGGCTGCAGAACAGCTGGTAGCTCATCTTGATGCTGAAGCTCTGCTGCATCCTATGCAGTTTGGGTTCAGGTCAAAACATTCAACCGAAACAGCATGTTGCTACTTCATTGAGGTCATTAAGGCCAATCTGGACAAAGGTGGGGTGGTAGGAGCAGTCTTTCTTGACCTGCGTAAGGCCTTTGATACGGTAAACCACCATATACTCCTCTCCAAGCTGTCTAATTACAAACTCTCCTTACATACACAAAACTGGATAAAATCATATTTATCAGGTCGTACCCAATGTGTTCGGATTAATGACGATCTGTCACCTTCAAAAGCCTGCACAATGGGAGTACCTCAAGGCTCCATTTTAGGACTGTTGTTATTCAGCTTGTACATCAATGATCTCCCATCTGCATGTGATGGAGTGGAGATTTTGATGTACGCTGATGATACAGTCCTATATACACATGGCAAGGATGCAGCTCATGTTGCTGCCAAACTCTCACTTGCTATGGACAAAGTTGCAACGTGGCTAAATGACTCCTGTCTAACATTAAATGTTGGAAAGACAGTGACTATGTATTTCTCTAACAAACAAAGACATGGTGACTGTCCCGACATTTTTGTAAATGGACAAAAAATAAAAAATGTTGACGAGTTCAAATACTTAGGTGTTATTTTGGATCCCACTCTGAGTTTTAAGAAACATATAAAAAAGATGAGCCAAACACTGAAATATAATCTAGCCAATTTTAGACATATCAGAAATTCGCTTACAACTGAGGCATCTAAGATCTTCTTAAATGCAATGATTTTTTCTCACTTTTATTACTGTATGTCGTGTTGGTCTCAGGCAAACAAGACAACCTTAAAGCCGCTTGAGTCTCTTCATAAACAAGCCCTGAAAATATTTGACAGGAAACCACGACAACATCACCACTGCCGCATAATCTCTCGATATAATATGTTAAACTTTGAAAATGCAATCATGTATTCAGATATTCGTATGGTGTTCAAAATAATCCACAATGCCGCTCCCCCACCCTTGAAGATCTTTGTCCAACTCTGCTCCGAGAACACCAGCAGGACTACGAGGTCGACCTCAAGGGGGGAGTGTAGAGTTCCCAAAAGAGGCTCTGCCTATGCTCAATCCTCCTTTTCATTTAAAGCTATAAAGGAATGGAACAAACTTCCCACTGACCTGAAACTCTGTACAGATCTCCACACTTTCTCACACGAAGCTAAGAAATGGATTGTAAATAACCAATCATGCCTACATTAGTCTACTACTTTGCTACTACTAATTTAGTTTTTTTCACAGCAAAGTTTAATAATTTTATTATTCAAAGTAGCATAATGTGATCTCACATATTGTGCAGTGTGTGTATGAAATGTGGTGATGTGACTAGATGTGATTTTTTGTACTTCAACATGTACTCTGTAATTTATTGTATTGTTTGTGTTGTATTTTATGTCGACCTGCCCTGGGACTGCAGATGGAAATTAGCAAATAGCTATAATCTGGTGCAAAGCATCTTTTCTCTTTACTGAGATCAATGTTCTCTTTTGCACATGGTCCCTGACAAATAAACTTAATAAACTAAACTAAACTAAACTATGTAGATAAATACAGCTGGCTCGTGTACCTGTGGGGTACAGCTGAATAGCTGCCTTTGTGCCTTTCTTTCTGCATGTTGGCATTACAATGTTGTCAGTTTTTACCACTTTACAGACCGTAACAGTGGGGAAAGCTAAATGTTAGTGTTGACATAGTTGACACCATAACAGGCCAACAAAAACACAAAATGGATATTTAGATTTGGTTCACCAAAGTTCAAAAAAGACATCGTTTTCCCCATTAACTCCTATGTCTATGTGTTTTATGTGCATGTTGTATTGGTAATAGGTGAATAGGTCTAGTGTACCTCATTGATATAATGCTGGGGTTCCCAGTGAGAAGTTAACGTGCATTCTATTCCATTCTATTCTATTCTATTCTATTCTATTCTATTCTAGTCTCTTCTATTCTATTCTATTCTATTCTATTCTATTCTAGTCTCTTCTATTCTATTCTAGTCTAGTCTTGTAAAGCTCTCCAACTGTTGTGATATATTGAATATTTAGAGAGATTACCAGGATTGAAGAACACTTTTATCAGAAATGATATCCTTTGTCTAATTCAAGAGCACATGTATTTGAATTGATAGGTTCTTGCTAGTATGAATGACATTGGCTCTGACAGGAGGGTGTATTGCAGCTATAAGCTGTTTGTGTAACTTAGGAGAGATGCAAATAATTGTCTTAACCTCAAGTTGCATTATCTGTCCTTACTTGACCTTACCTTAAATTACTTTGTGTAAAATGGGCAATAAAGTAAACTTTATCTTCTTGCTCACAGAAGAAGACCACTCTTAATTTGTCTTTGAAACATTCCCTTTTCTTCCTGGAACAACTTATCAAAAGCCTAAACAGCTGTGGTACAAAAAAAAATCCACCCAACTCTTTTACAAACTTGCCTGATTTCCCTCCTGCTTCTGCTGCTTCCACTCATCTCCCCTTTTCTTCCTGACTCAGGACTTTTTAGTGGTGGGCCCATACAGAGAGACTAATAGCAACAGACTATATTTTGATAGGCTCCAGTCGGCTGCGTTGAAGGGCTGAGTGGTCCGGGAGGTATAGCTCACACATTAGCCTATTGTCCCCCTGCCATTTGTTACCACTGACAGGACCCTTTGTCAGTGAATTACAGCTAATACACCTGAGCCACGCTCTCATTTGAATAACGGCTGCTAAAGAGGTTTTCAGTCTATTAGGCTCATCGAGGATAAAAGTGTCTCTGCTCAAATGGTGTTGAACACCTGGGGCCCACAGTTTGTGTACCCAGCAATCTCTTCAGTTATGACACAAAAAGAGAATTTTGTTAATGGGCAAGTGAAGTAAAAACAAATAAATGAAACCGCCTAGGCATATTAATGTTTTTTGTTTTTTTTTCATCGGCGTCAATGTAGCCTTAGTAAGTAATGTTGCCTTAGTAACAAACAAAGAAAAAAGCTTAGAACAGAACTCATTCCCAAACATTGGGCTGACTATCACTTCATTCACTGCATGAGGCAAAATATATTCTGTATAGTTCAGCAGAAATGTGATGTCATATAAAGTGGGACACCTTAAGGTTTTTGCATTATATATATACTTCTTTGAAATATATATACTTCTTGATGAGTGAAAATCAACATTAATGTTCCTGACGCATAGCTGTGAAACCTTGTGATCATCATCTGTATCAAGATACATGTATGTCTTGTATACTGTACATGTATGTTAATTGGGTATAGTAGTATAGGTGCGGCACTCCACTCACCATACCTTAATAAGTGAGTCCAAATTTGATCTCATAGCTTTTATCATCATAATGGAGAGAACAGATCAAGAAAACAACGACACTGCTAAGCAACAACACTACCACTGCGCCAACAGGGATATCTCACATTCATATTTTAATTTGAATATATGAAACTAAAATTGCATGAAATTGTAACTGAGGTATGTTCAGATTCAAGTGGGACCGTCACTTTCTGGCTGAAAAGTCAGATCTTGGCATAATTTTCACCTAAATAAAAAACCTAATTAAAAATAATTTTCCTGATCATCATTGTTGGATGTATAATGGTGTTTGACTTTACGGCTTGGCCAGAAAGTGAAAGCTTTTCAAATAGATAATTCCTCTAAGGATATGTTGAATAGCCCTGCCAAAGACATGGTAAGCTCAGACATGTCCAACAGCCAGGATACATCCCACATTGACTGAGAGAGGGGGAGAGAGAGAAAGGGAGAGAAAGAGATAGATGGAAAAAGAGGGAAAAACTGTCAATTTTGGAAAATGTTCATTTCCAGCAGCCAAGATCCCACTAAAGGGAAAATACCACTGATTACATAAGTGAACACAGCACAGCGTGAGCCAGTGGAGCAGAGAAATCTATTGTAAAATCTATTGCGAACACAGTGTGCGACCGGTCAGTTTGTTTGTGTTCCCAAAGAGAGGTGCACTGATGGTGAATTCAATGTGTTTATCCCCAAGGGAAGCTATGACATGTTTCCCCAGAGAGAGAGAGAGAGAGAGAGAGAGAGAGAGAGAGAGAGAGAATATAAATGAGAGAATGAGAGAGGAATGGAGACAGAGAATCCAAAACACACAGCATGGAAACAGAAGAGTGAAAACGATAAGATAAGAAGCAATGTCAGAAAACAGATATACTCTGAATGTACAATATAGACATCTTCCTGATATTGAGTTACAGCCCCTTTTGCATAATCTAAATTGTCTGAAATCTTAAAAATCCTGTAACTCGTCTGCTTCTGCTCCTGGTTTAATAAGGGAATCAATAAGTGATAATGACTTTTGCCTGGATTCACCTCATCAGTGTACTTCATGAAAAAACAAAGTGTCCCTAATATTTTGTGCAGTCAGTGTATCCACACTGTAAAAGCCTGAGAGGGAAAATGAAATACAAGAAATCTGAGAGAGAAAAAGAATAAATGAGTGAAGCAGAACACAGGAGAATATATGACAGGTAGAGTTATATGATGATACAGCAGTCAATCCCAGA
Source organism: Centroberyx gerrardi (assembly GCF_048128805.1). Lineage (NCBI taxonomy): Eukaryota > Metazoa > Chordata > Actinopteri > Beryciformes > Berycidae > Centroberyx > Centroberyx gerrardi. The sequence goes on from NC_136020.1 coordinate 13,198,745, forward strand.
GGGGGTTCCTCTCTCTATCTCACTGCTGTTGCCTTGTCACTCCTCACCCATCACTGCTGCCTATTGAATCCTGCTGTAACCACTAAACTGCTAAACATCATAAGTCTAGGGACGAGGGAATTTGTGCTATTATGTAACATTCCAATAAGGTATTGTGTTAGGAAATGGAATTGTAATATCAATACAGGAAAAAAAAGGTGTAAAAATGAAATGATAAATGAGCAAGTGAATGAAATACATAAAACATGTCAAAGGTCAAATGAATTTCTATCACTTGATCCCAAGCAGTAGCCATAGACTCCAGTGCATCCTTTCTTTCTTCCTTGCTCGTTGTGTTTCTCTGCATGTTGTCCCATTCTAGAGCAGTTGCACAGCGTGACTGGAAGAATGAATAACTGCCGGGGAGCCAAAACTCCCCGAGGACCCAAGATGTCAGCCAGATAGAGCCGAGATGGAGTAACCCTTTGTTCTTCACAAAGAGCTCCACTTCATCAAGTCCTGAAGCTCTGATTCCCCTCCAGGCCGAAAAGCAAGGGCAACCAGGGCCAGGGAGGACGAGAAGGCAGCGCTCACCCTGAATGAGTTCTCCCTATGTATCTACTTAACAAGGATGTGGGTTGTTGCTTTGGTGTTTTAACCTCTGACGAGCATGGCCCTACAAGGCCAGTCAATTATAGATACAAAACACTCAACCCCTTTCTCAAATTCCTTTATAAATAATTTAGTTGCAAGACAAAGCTAGCCAAAGAAACTGTTTTGTGTTCATGTGCGCTGTATTTCTTCAATTTGGGAGCCATTGTGGACAGAGAAGGATAATTTTTTTTGCGTTTGAAAATCTCAGTAAAGCATGCAGGGGAGAAGAAGGTCAAAAGAAAGGACACTTTCTGGATTATCGATGGTAATATATTTTTGTACAGCCTAGTTGGATGCCATTTACAAGAATGTTAATGTTGTAGAGGAAATGAAAATTGTATCATGGCACTAGGGGCACTATTATAGGATCATATCAGTTATATAGGTGAACACCTTTGAATGTAATTAACTGTAATGGGGCCTTAAATAATCTGATATGGGAGACATACACTGGAAATGTGTGCTAGCCATCAGTAAATAGTGGGTAAAATTGTCTGTAGATGCATATTACCTGCATAATAGTGTCATAATTAGACTACATGTCACTAAACTAGAATAACCACAATAATAAAGAATGCCCTGGTGGGTCTTATTGCACAGCATGCACAAAGTATTTGACTAGTAATGGGTACACAAAGTGACAAAAAACAATTCTGTACTAATTGATCCACACAATACAAGCACTCACCAGATCTCACACAGACCACAGAGACAGACATGAAGCACTAACCACAGACCACTGAACAACAACACACCTGCTCCCTCTGTTTGATCTCACCAATAAAAGCATAGCCTTCAATTGTCGTTCACTGTGCGCCTGCTGACATTGTGGTGAAACATAATCCAAATCCAAAGGCCTTTTCTAATCCTTCTCCCTGCATTCTGTTTAGAGATCAGACACCCATTTGTGCCAAACTGCTTGGAATAGCCTGCCATGGGTAGGGTTTTTCTCACAGGGTGATACAGTGAGTGTCAGAAAGAGTAGCCAATCACAGGACAGTGCTGAAACATAAATTTACTTTAACCCTCTCTGTGATCAATTGACAACTTACCTGACGCTGTCTGAATTGTCCTCATGCTAAAAACTCCATCTGGGACAAGTTGAAACGAATGCTAAGAATTGTTTGAAGATACTATTTCATTCAGCTCTGTTGGCGATGTGAGTGAAAGAGAGAGAGAGAGAGAGAGAGAGACAAAGAGAGAGGGAGAGAGGGAGAGAGAGAGAGAGAGAGTCGTTCCAGCTGAAGGATCTTTTGCATGTGTAAATGGTGACCTTCTCAAATCCTCTCATCTCAAAACAAAGCTACTGGATAAAAAAAAAAGAAAACATACATGAAACGATGTGACCTCAAGGAACATTATATGGTTTTTAGCCTGTGGAAAACATTAAGACGCAAGTGAATTGATGTTTGCCATGCAACTGCAAACTGAAGAAAGACATGGATTAAAGTCTTTTATCGAATCCTTTTATTCTTGACATTCAGAATATTAAATTCCCATGTGAAAGATTAGAGACATTGCTTTGAAGTCACAAAGATTTTTGGCTATCAGAAGGGAGATTAATTGGTTACCGTCACTTTAAGAAGTCCTCATTACGGGAACCTCTGTGATATTAATTGGCGCAGTATTGGTTGATTACATTTTCAATTACACATTGTCATTCATTGTGTAAACAGTTTTGCCCACGCCACCGGGGCTAATATAACAACAATGGCATTTTCTAATATCACCTTTGTAATATGCAGAGCTATTGTTCCCGGGATGAAAGCTCAATCACTCAATAAATTTGCAGGCCTATCGTACTCTGTTAGACAACTTGATTAACTTGATTAATTAGGCAGTTGTTTTCTCTGATGAACAGCAATAACTCAATTCCAAGGCTTGTAACTGCAGCATAAATGTGGGAGATGCAGGTGGTCGTATAAAGCCAAATGGAAGGAACACTGCCAGAGTTAAGATAATAGATAGATAGATAGATAGAATAGATAGATAGATAATAGATAATATTTGCTGCAGAAACAAATTACATCAGGTTTGTATGGACAAATCGCTAGAAAGACCAAATGAGGCGCCACATTGGCTTTGGACTCTGCAGTGCGCACAGGATTGTTGGCCAATTAGTCCAATTCCAAAACTGCATGACCGTCTTAAACTGGTTTAAAATATCATATAACTGATTATGTTGTCTTGTGGAAAAGTGCCTCAATTTCCTCGTCTGTCCACCGTCTCTGTGCTAACATCTCATGGTCAGCTCTTTCAAAACGAATTCTTTCAGCCGCCTTTGTTGCTCTTTCACCACAGCCGTTGTTGTTGTTGTTCTCTCTGAGTTTTTGTCATCGCTATTTCTGGTTTCCCTAGGTTGTGCTTACCTTCATGCACCCCCACTGGCATCGAGTGTAAATAAATCAATAATAGAAAAAAGCCACAGTGAGTATACACATATTTGTATGTGCTGGCGTGTTTGAATGTGTTTCTATTTCCGGCAAGTTTGACTTCATTGTAAGTACACCAACAGCTTTAGGGGATTGAATCCCTGTGTAGCTCAGTGGGTAGACATTGACACTAACAATACAGGGTTAGGGGTTTGATTCACACTGGGTATGTATGGAACTGCAACAGACTTTAAATACCCAAATGACACATTATAAAGGCAGAGAAGCTTGGGTGCTGCTAGTCATCTTGGGTGAGGGGCACCCTTGCTTTGGGGCTTCCTGAAAATCCTCCTCCTCCTCCCCTGCATGTGAGTAAACAATTTGACCGGAATTTACTTGACCTTGGTTGAAAGAGAACGTTTTTTTCTGGGAGGGGGGAACAAAGGGGAAAAGAAAAATCATGAAGCGCAACAGAAAAAGGGAGATCCTCTCTTCCCTCTGCAACTTTCCCCTCAGGCGATGCTGTAAATAATGTATTTTAACTTCAATAATGTATTGTTATAAATAATGTGTTTTAGACGACTTTCCTTGTTAGAATAGAGTTGAAAATATGAAAAACATAAATAGAAGACAATCTAATGGACCCATATTTCTACAAAACATAATGCAATGCAACACAGCCATTTTACACAACATATAGCATACAATAACATTTAGTGGACATTTATATCCAAAGTGTGCAAATATTTTGGGTCTATGTTGGGAAGAATTTATTTTTGACATGGTATTAGCTGTTGGAATGTGTGAATTTAAAATGGAATGGAAGCATGAATTTAAAGTAAGGAAAAAACAGAACAAACCATTGATCATGAAAAAAAAAAAAAAAAAATTGGGCTTTGGCAAGAGGTCTATGCATGCCACTTTACGAAGCCATTAGATCTGGTCTGCTGATGAACATCTATTATGGTACGCCAACATTAATTACAGACATCAATTCATTAATATTCCTCTCTGCTTCATGTCGCCCCAGTGGTAACTAAGGCCCACCTGTTTCAGTGATAGAGATTGGATTAGGGTTGGGGATGACACTCGATGAAGACGCGGGTGTTTTTCTTTTGGCAACGATGTGAGACGGAACAGACCGCGGTAATCTTGAACGTCCAACCTTATTCAAACGGTCGTTCATCACTCTGACTCTCAGTTTGTGTGAGTGGAGAGGCGCTGTGCTGTGGTATTGATTATATAGGTGTGTTAAGAGAGAGAGAGGGGAGAGAGTTATTGTTAGTGTGTGCATCAGAGAAAGTCTTTGTATGTATATGTGTGTATGTGAAGAAGTCGGAGAGAATGGTTGCACATGTGTGTTTTTGTGAGAAACAATTCCCACACCTCCACTCCCTTCAATCCGAATGAAGCCGATCTAACCTGAGAGACATAGAAGAGTAATGACACCTGGCAAGAGGTGTGTGTGTGTGTGTGTGTGTGTGCGCGCGTGGTAAAGAGAGTGAGGTAAAGATAGAGGAAGAGACAGAGTCTTGGCAAGGACAGAAAGAGACAAAGAAAGCGAAAATGAGACTGAGAGAGGCAGAAAAGGAAAAGAGAGAGACAGACAAAGAGATAAAGTGAAAGACAGAGAAGAGAGAGAGACCGTGTGAGAATGACAGGGATTAATGAGAAATGGTTGACCACTTGAACCCTGACTCTCACTTTTGACTCTCTAACCTCCATCCAAATTCCCACCACCTCCCATGAAGATGCGCACACACACACCTACACACACACACACACACACACACACACACATACACATACACACACACACTTGTCATATTTGTCAGGCTGACTTCATTCCATTCCTCTAAGCCTAACATTAACCCTTACCTTAAACTTAACAACTCTAACCCTCATTAGCCCTTAAAATCCACACACACACACACACACACACACACACACACACACACACACACACACACACACAAACATCTCTACTTTTATGAGGACCTTCCATTGGTTACATTACTTCCCAAAGGCCCAACTGTAAACTAGCCTCTTGAAGACGTCAGGACCGGCAAAAATGACCTCATTTCGCCAAAATGTCCTCACTCCAAAGGTCTCAAACTGGTTCTCACAAGGATAGAGGTATATACACACACACACACACACACACACACACACACACACACACCCTCTTAGCCTTACCTTTTGCCCACCCACCTTGATGCAACAGCTAAAGGACTGGGACAGAGGTAGCCTCAGGGGACGTCCTCCCTATTCATTTCCCTCATGCCTGGGTAAACATGATGTATTCACCCTGTCATGTCTACCTGTCCCCATGGAATCAATGAGCCATGGATTCGTAAATGTACAGCGGTGGCCGTGGTAGAAGTGCTCCATCCTGCATCTATCCTCTCTATCATGCATGAGGACCACAGGGGCCGCTGTGGGGGATTTTCTGTTGAATGGTGCACAGTAAAACAAAATCAGTATACTGTTACATAAAACATGTTTGTCAAATGACTGGTGTCAAGACCGTTCCTTGCTCCTCCTCACGGCTAAAAAAAAAAAAAGCAGAATTTAAATTTTGTTTGAAGGATTCCTTTCACAGTTGCAACAGGTACGCAATAAAAAAATAAAGGTTTTGACTTTGACAAAGGCATCTTCAAAGGCTGCAGCAAAACGAAAATGCTCGTGCCAAGCCTCCACTAAGATGCAAACAAAATGAACAGTGGAGGAAGAGTTACGTCCACACACTTATTTCTCTGTCCCATGGTGAATCTTTTTATTGACATGACAGTGAGATGCTTCAAGCCCAGTTACACAACAGGTAGTTCTAACCGTGCAATCTGATTGGTCAAGTAAGCATTCAAACTGTGCTTCAGTGATGCCAGTTACCAGTCTCACTGGTGCGCTTTTAAACAGCAAGGGAGGAGACAAGCTAGTTTACATAAATGGAAAGCTATCAGATGGCCCGGGAGGAGCTTTGTTCCAGACCAGAATTTGACAACAAGCTTTAGCTGGCCTGTGTGTGTGGATATTGGTTTATATCATTATGTCTCAATGAAATCTCCACATAGCACACATTAGTTTCAGGATTGGTTATAATGTCTATAATGTCTAATATCGCTTATTGCAGGTTTAACATAAAAATGCTGAGTGTCCCTTTAAAGCTTCAGGAGACTGGAAATAACTGTTCTCATCTTATGTGATGTTTACTACTTCTGTGTATAAAAAAATAAAAAAATTGGAAACATTTATTTCAGCAAACATGACAGGGGGAGAAATCAAAGTGTGTTCAGTATCGTGTGTTGCATCCCTGGGGAGACAGTATGCTCTTTACTGAGGTACAGAACTCGGTCTCTGAGGAGCCACTTTCTGTAATTGCTTCATCACAACGAGCTTAGCTTTATTATCATATAGTGTGTGTATGTGCGTTTGCAGACAGGTTTAGGCCTGTGTGTGCAAGTGCGAACACATGCCTTTGTGTGCATAATGTTTAAGTACCGGCGTGTGTGTGGGTGGGTGTGTGTTTCGTTCTCTAGATATGTGATGGGATCTCTGGGGGTTTTATTCAGCCCCGTCTCCATCTCTCTCTCTCTCTCTCTCTCTCTCTCTCTCTCTCTCTCTCTGTCCCAGTATCTGTGATCACAATGAGCCCGTGCTTTGTCTCTGCTCGTGTTCCTGATAACAGCTAATGAGGAAACACAGTGACAGTCTCCCTGCTCGCCCCTCAGACCCTATACAATGAATTAATAATGAAATTCTGAGACAAAGCAAAAGGGGGTTGGAGGTTGGAGGGGGTGGGGGGTGGGGGGGTTTGGACAGAGGAAAGGAGAGATAATGGAGGAAAAGGAAAAGTGAAACAGAGAGATGGAAAGAGGGCTAAGTAGGGAGGCTGGGAAAGAGAGATAGCTCTTCAAACAGAACAATGGGAAGCCCTCTCCTCGTTCAACATCAAGGTGTGTGTGCATGTGGGTGGATGCATGTAAGAGACCTGTATTGAATGATCTGGAGCTCGTTCCTCCTCCTCCTCCTCATCATTGTCTTTGCATGAAGCTTTTCTATTATCATCTTTGACCCAACAACAACACGTTGACGCATGACTCAAGAGCTCAAATTAATTGTAAGTCGAAACATGACAGAAACACCACTCGTGTCTCAACAATCTCATTTTGCTCTCTGTTCAATCAGTCAATTATCCTGGTCATGAAACAGGTTATCGTTAGTAATGAACACCTGGCCACTTCATAACCATTGTTAATTGGAGACCATTTGCTGCAAGGATTCAATTAAACGTCATTAGTGGTTGGCATGCCAGAGTGTTGGCTACTGGAGAGCTGGAACGCAAGGCTTTGGTGTAAGAGCAGGTTTGACTGTGTCCAGATTGTGGCTGCCATGAGTCGATGGCAAAAGATACTGTAATGCTTTATCCATTTAATGGCTGTGGAATTAAGAGATTTTGGGCCTCAAGCAGGAAGCGATACATAAACAAATTTTCTCTTATTTTTGTTCGTATCCACAATTTGTTCTTATTTTGTTAGTACCCATTGATTTCTGGGATTCACCAATGTTTTCTTATTTTTGCTCTTCTCTTAGGTAAGAGAACATTTTATGAGTGGTCGAGAGCACTCTTACCAAGATAAGAAAAAAACATCTCGTTTTCACAGTCCACAAATTGTTTGTCCAACGCAAGGAAACATAAGTTTTAAATTTGAGGAACATAAAAAAACGCATGAATATCGTATAATCAAATTTAGATTATTATATGTTTTAGAGTAATTATAATGATTGGATTATTAAATTTGTGGGCTAAAGAAATACTATTGGTCCATTGATCCCAATTAAGACTATAAAAACCCTTGGATGATATTGCGTGCGTTCAGCTTCTGAATGGCTTACATACTGCTCTTAGATGCTTTGGCCATCCAGGCCTTACGCAGAGAACACGTTTTTAGAGATTGCACAGCTCTATTTGATGAGACAGATGAATGGCTGCTGAGCCGTTTCAGATTGCCAAGAGCACCAGAGTATTTGCACACGGCACAACACCTGCCCTTATATGGTGTTTAGGGGCCAACAATCGGCCACGTGCCTCCAATTTATGATCAAGTGGGATTCATCATTCAGCACACCTGGGTAAGAGCAGATTTGGATGGTTAAGAACGTTTGGTGCATCTGGAGTTGACTGAAAATTAAGAGAAACTATAGTATAAGAGAAATTTAAGAGAATGTTGCTGCATGAGGCCCATTGTATCATTTCCTAAGGTTACTTTTCATGTTATTAGAGATAGAGTGGGAAGAGACAAGAAAGTAAGGAGAGGTGATGGCATCTGAAAAAAGTCAACCAGGATTTAAACCAAGAACTTTGTGGCATGTGCCTTAGCCCGCTGACTGACTGATATTTTAAAAGGAGCTGAGATATTTTTAAAAGGAGCATGCGGTGCACACAGCCAAGCTCCCACAAGTTTGGCAGATTGGTCCAAGCTGAAAGATCAGATACCCATATGGTTGATCTGATGCACTAGTGCTCTCCCTCCTTCTCTTTCTCTCCAGCTCAGAGAAAACTGTCTGATGATCAGTCGGGTTTCTCCGAACACTCAGTCATCTGCTCATAGGGGTGGGACATCAAAGGGACCTTCATCAGAGTGAATACACTGTACATGCCAAACACACAGCTGACCACAACAAAAACAGGTAAGCAAATGCCCTGCATTTGAACAATATTTGCAGTTTAAATCATTGTCTCAAGTATTCACTCAAGATAGTGAAGCTTACTGTTTGTTGCAACAATTTGGTTTCTGAGCTGCTGAGTGGGCTGTTTCAAGCCAGCCAAACCAAACCCATCAACCTGTTGTTACTGAGACCAATAGCAGATTTAGAGATTATTGGACATAATGTGGCAAAGTAGCTGCAAGTCTATCTGTGGATACAAGGTAGTGTGGGTGAGTATAGTTCTGATCAGTGTTGACAATGGGTGTGGACTGTTGTGGTTCTAGGATGCCAAACATTACTGTTGGTGTCATTGGGCCTAAATCAATGAAACATTTGTTATGGAAGGTGCCCACTTGGTAACACCAGATACCCACTCTCACTCCCCTTCCTTCTAACATTCGAGCTAGGTTTCTACATAGGTGCTCAAAGTAGCATAAAGGATAGTTACATCATATTCCGTGTATTGGTAAATATCAAATGGCAAGAGACGGGGCAAAGAGGAAAACAAAACAAAACAAAATTCTAGAGGGGTACATTCCCGTCCCCTGCTCATATTCCTGTCCAAACCCATACCATGCACAGTGTATTTAAAATGTCCCCGAACCTCAATTCTCAATTTATACCCTAGTAACCCACAAGTACCCAAATGGGCCTGTTGTATATGAGCTATTTCATTGGCTGCAACCATAAATCATTTTCTGCCATCTGCTTAGTGAGGGATTTGGGCCCTTCAGTCCAATCAAGCATCTAGAAGCATGCACCTTATTTACATGTAGGGTGGGAAATTATGACAAGTCGCCAGCCAAAAGCTGGCAAATTTTGTCTGTAATTGGTAAGTTTGTCTATACTACCAGCCATTTTGGCAGGTAACCAACCATCATTTAGAGGTTCCTCTCTATTCCAAAAATCTATGTTGCTGCTGAAATAGTGGAAGTGGCATGTGAATTTGGAATCTACTAGTCACTGTGGCCAATGGACAAAAAAATAGCATCCAAACTCATTTATTAAACCAGATATGCATCATCATTTGCTGTAGCAGTGTTGCTGTTAGAAATTCTAAAAAAATATATTTTCCCTGTGTGGATTTAAATGGTATCCCAGCAAGAGCCCAACCCTCTCCCACATACAGATGATTTCATTCGGCTGTGGTAGGCCACACTATGCTTAGGCTTATCTATTATTTATGCATTGCAGAAGAGGAGATATTCCCTTACCGTACATATTGTTACATCATGGCCTATTAGATTTAATGTAAACCCTTTTACTCTCTCCTCTCATATTGGAACCAGGGGATAGGTTGTGAAGGTTTTCCTGAGTACACATGCTCTATTTCAGCAATGCCCTGCCTCACATTTGTAAAGTTACAAACATTCTCTCTTGGTAGCTGCCTGGTACAACCAGTCGTTTACTGTTTGGCCACTCGGCAGCTCAACTGAAGCAATTGTGCATGAACTGGCTTGCTCAAGAGCTCCTTGGTGGTGGGTGAGGAAGAATGAGAAAGCATTACTCATTACCATTACCCGCCCAGTTTATTCCAGGTGGTGCAGAGATTCAAACTAATAACCTCTCAGCCACTGGCCTGCTTATCTGTCTTAAGGCCACCACCACCCAGAACACAGGCAGAAGCCTACTGAAAGAATGTGACTAACTGTGTGCATGCAAGGCAATGAAACATGGTCCTTTGTAGATTAAGAGGGAGAATATATTATATATATTGCTAACATTATCGTGGATTAAAGTGTTCTTATAATGGCAAGTTATATTAATAATCCTTGTGCATGCACCAAAGCTTTATTCGGCGTCCCATGTTACAGAAATCCTGTCTCCATAAGTGATTGTACACTAAGTCATCGTTGCATTACTCTAGACTAACCTGTGGTATTTTCCCAAGTTGTCCACCCTTACAACGGTTCAGTGTTCATTTTCAAAATTACACATGGAGTGTGTGTATCACTAGACTCTTTCAAATGACGTACATTTGCAAACCATGGTTTATACCATGCATGATACATTTTTATCATGGACACCCAGGAGAAATTAAACCCTAATCCTGCCACTTTTCACCCCAAGCTTTATCCTCAGTTAAACCCAACTGAGCTAGCATGAGCTATCTATACATATTTCATCATACAAATATGAATGAACACACACACACACACACACACATATTATGCAGGTTGCACCGTACAAACTCACAGGTGTACACAAGGACACCCATCATCACACACATACACATACACTATAGTGACCAGATAACTAGACCGTTACATCCAACACATGAGAACACACATACACATGCAGACACACAAACACATACACACACACACACACACACACACATACACACACACACACACACACAGGTGGCTGGCTAACAAGACAGTTTGACATGTGTGAGCAGGTTTCGCTGACCAGTGGGGGTTTCTAACTGACGTTAGGAGAAATCCCACAGTCATTTAACTCTCCGCCTGGCTGTTTTCACACCAGCTCTCTGTAGACTGCTTAACATAACCAGGGCTGTCAGAGGGGAGAGAGGGAGAGGGAGAAAGGGAGAAAGGGAGGGAGAGAGAAAATGTGTGCATATCTCTGTACATGTCTGTGTATATGTGTGCTGGCATTTGTGTGTGTATGTGTCTGACTGCATGTCTGAATTTACTGACAGTACGTTTGTGTGTATGTGTGTGTGTGTGTGTGGGTGTGTGTGTGTGTGTGTGGGAGGAGAAGCGTGTCTCTAATGAGCTCTGTGGCCAAGGGTAAAGAGGAGCCTAAGGCCTTGAAAAATCCCTCAGAGACTCACTGCCAGGTGTGTGTGTGTGTGTGTGTGTGTGTGTGTGTGTGTATAAGTGGTTTCATAAGAGTAAAATTCAATGTGTGTGAGAGAAATAGAGAGAAACATTAAATGAGTGAAAGCAAGGGACTCATTGAGAAAAAGTGTAAGAGACAGAGACAGATCATTAAACTGATCTGACTAATCAACCTGTGTGTGTGTGTGTGTTTGTGTGTTTGAGAGTGTGTATGCGCGTGTGTATGTTAACATGTCTTGCTCTCTCTAAACTGACTGTAGTCTGTTACAGCCTGTCCCAACCTTTAAGACCAGACATTAACTTGTTCTTTACACATACAGTAATATATTTGCTGCCATAAATGTAAATCTCTTGAATGTTCCTGTTACCTTGTGGTCTCATATCTCACCCTGCTGTTGCCATGGCACCACGGTTAAGTTTCGAGTCAGTGACTCAGGGGTGAGACTATTCACTTCTCTTGAGAAAAATCACGGTTGTTCTTTATTGAGCAGTATAGTAGTTAATAAAAGGAAGTGAAAGTTATATTATTGTGACGATTTAACTTGGATATTCACCCCCTGGCTGCAAATTTTCACAAACTCGACAATGCTCTTCTCATATTCACAAAGAATTATGAATTACATGAATGTACAATGGAACTGCGCAGCATCTGCACCTAATATGTCACTTTGTTTTTGATTTTACTTGTTGACTGAAGTGGATTTAATAAGTTTCATGAGGGAGGGATCATAGTTTTCACCTGGAATCACCTGGTCAGTCTACAGTATTTCATGGAACGAGTATAGGCTAAATGGGTCAGATGTCTTGACAGTTCCTACAGACTGCCACACTCTCCATTGTTCTGGTTCACGGCTTCCATGCTAACAACATCAGAGAGGCCGTCTCAGAGTTGGGAGCTTCTGAGAGGAGTTAAAGCACTTTGGGCAAAACTCTGCAGCCGCCAGAGTCTCACTCTAGAGCCATTACTAGACCTGGAGCGCCGTTTTAATTGTAGTTGGAGAGGAGATTGGGATTGTTTGTGTGTGTGTGTGTGTGTGTGGGTGCGTATGCATTTGTAGGAATGTGTGTGCATGTGTGGTTGGGGCTCTGCTGGTGTATGAATGCTGGTTTATCAATGTGTGTGTGTGTGTGTGTGTGTGTGTGTGTGTATGTGTGTGTGTGTGTGTGTGTGTGTGCCAATGTACCCGGCTCCATTACATAGAGATAAAACAGTAGTGACTGGGGAAAGCCAATGGGAGAGTCATTGTGTATGCATGTGTGTCTGCTTGCATGTTAAAGTGTGTGTGTGTGTGTGTGTGTGTGTGTGTGCGCGCGCATGCGTGTGTGTGTGTGATCACAGAAAGATCACAGAGAGGTTGACAATTCACAGAGAGAAGAGCCTAGCTCAGCCATGTGACAAGTCTAATTGATGCACTGCCATGAAATCTGTCACCCTGCTGCTTAGATCAACTAAGTTGCTCAAAGAAAACTGGGAAGCAGAGGAGAGGAGATACTTTAGATTCATGGGCATTTAAGGCAAATTTACGAGAGAGAGAGAGAGAGAGAGAGAGAGAGAGAGAGAGAGAGAGAGAGAGAGAGAGAGAGAGAGAGAGAGAGAGAGAGAGAGAGAGAGAGAGAGAGAGAGAGAGAGAGGTTTCCCAGAGCAAGACATAGAAAGAGAGCGAAAGCAACAAGAAGAGAGCGCAGTGGGAAAGGGAGAGAAACAGAGAGCCAGAGAAAGAGAAAATGCAAAGAAGAGAGAGAGAAAACCATGAAACTGAAATCTCACAGTGTAACAGCCTAACAGTGAAAACCACAGGAGGGCTGGGGCGGTGGGGGTGGGGGTGGGGGGTTGGGGATCAACAGTTGAAATGCACTTCACAAGGCAACTATCTCCTGACACGAGAGATTTCACCGGAGTACTTTAGAATGTGGTTTCATAAAAACAACCAGGGACGGTGGAGGATTAGTTTGAGAAAATCATATCCTGTTCTTACTGTAATAAGAGTAAGAGATAGATATGCTTGTCTGTCTGCTGCTGCGAGAGGAGCGATGCGTCAAACTTATATCGCCTGTTGTCAGGGAGCGCGGTAATACCCCTCCCCTTACCTGGCTTTGTTACGGGGTAATGAGAAGTGTATTTTGCCTGATATCTCACTGGCTCACGCTGCCGAGTCAGCCGCTGTGGGGGTGTGTCTGCATTGTGTGTTTCCGATGGGAAATTAACGCAAGCGTGAGGAGATGGAGTGGAGAAAGAAAGGGGACGGGAATGGGGGGATGAAGGTACGAAGAGGAAGAGAATAGGCGTTTGAGAGAGTGTGAAAGAAAGCGAAAAGGCAGGAAGAGAATGTGGGTAGAGTCAGGAGAGTCAAAGAGAAAGTAAGAAGGGAGAGATTGGAGACGGGAGGAGGGGAGAAAAGAGAGAAAAAGAAGGGGTGTGAAATAGAGAGAGGTAGAAAGGAAAGGTTAAAATAGAAAACAAATACGCGAGTGGGGTGAGATGAGAGAATGAAATGGGCAGATGAAGAGATAGCCTATAGAAAACAAGAAAAGATAGATGCCCTTAGGCCATGCGTACCTTGAGGCAAGGTTAGAAGGGACAAAGCCTCAAGGAGTGATTTCAGTATTCCTCAGTGCAAGAGCTCAGCCCCTTCCCCCCAGATTCCCTCTTCTTCCAAATTTGGCATTGGCCACTGGTCAGAAACCATATGCATCCCATAATAATCTCTAAGATCAAACAATTCAGGGACACATTGGCTGCTGCAGGCATCAAACCTGTGACCTGGTAACAAGATAGTTTCTCTAACCACCAGGCTACCCATGCTGGCCATGTCATGTAATCATATAAATGACGTAGGGTAATCAACACTGATTGTCATAAAGCAAACAACCACCAAGAAACAAACAAACAAAAAATTCCAGAAAAGGAATACGTTTTTTGCCGTTAAAAGACTCTATATCTATCTATCTAAACTATATATTATTAAAGCTGCAATAAGCTAAATTTAAAGGCCTACCAAGGACAAACATTGCAAAGCATTGTGCATAAAGGCTAATAGCTAAGCTAACCATACCTACAGAGAAGTCTCACCAGTCTCGCTTTGCCTTTGAAGGTTACAAGACCCACAATGACAAGTGAAGAGGTAGGTAGCAAGTTAACTAGTTTACCAAGTTTACTCCCATCTAGTCTTTAAACAATTGGAAAGCTACTGAATGGACCGGGAGGAGCTTCGTTCCAGAGCGGAATTTGACAACAAGCTTTAGAAAAAAAGGTGAAAACAGCAACACAGCTGGCCCGCTGTGTTGCTGTTTTCACATATTGGTTTACATCATTATGTCTCTGTGAAATCTCCAAATAGCACACTGTGTCAGGATTGGTTATAAGGTCTGATATCACTTATTGCAGGTGTAATCAATTTGATGCTACTAACTATGACTAGTCATTCAATACTATGAATTCATGTCATAAAGATTTGTATCTACCCATGAAGGTGAGTAAACTCTACTCCACTGGGAGTCAATTTAACATACAATATGTTAAATTGACTCCCAGTGGAGTAGAGTTTAATAACTCGACTTCATAAATGCTTTGCCACTACTCGGAATATAAAGAAATAAAAAACAACTAGACAGACAACACATTAACACCCGGTGACTTTTAGGAAAGGAGATACTTCAAAGAATAAGAGGCCATGGGACCCAATGCTGAGAAGGCCTTGGGGCATAACCATATTTTGGCAGAGGGAAAACAGTAAGAAATGAAAATCCCCAGGACTATGTTGTCTAAACAAATTGTGTCAAGGCTGCAGGACACTGATAAAATACTTTCTCTGCAGTGCCTTCCCTCAAAACATCCCTTTAAAGGAGGAAAAAAATTAAAGAATTAGAAGTCCCTGTCTAGACGTTGACTCATTTGGAAATGACAGATTTGGGGACTTGGGCATGACACGTTTCTTTAACGTTATTTAGGTTCTTCAGACATTTGTCATGGTAAGGAAGA